>NC_051177.1:61269838-61342338 GCF_013339695.2 Rhipicephalus sanguineus | reverse complement strand
GCGAGGGGAGTTGATCCATCATTAGAGGACACTTAAAAAAATTACACCATCTCCCGCTAAAGGGGACCATGAGGCGATGCGAAGCCGGAGCACTTGCACGATCGCGTTCCGTTGGCGTTCGTTGGGCATGCTACCGACCTCGCGTCGTGGAACGCGAAGAGGGACGCTAAGCGCGTCGTATTTTCCATCTAGCCTGGCCGTTAATTCTCACAGGGCGAGCGGGGAACGCGGGCGAGAGGGGGCAGCGTAGGAGAGGAGGGAGAAGGGGAGGGGACGCGCATGCGCTCGAGCTCATCGCGGCGTTGCGCAGGAGAGAATTTCGGCATGTCTAGCCCGCGTTTCAGAGGAAGAGTGGAGAGGGGTATGGGAGAGGGAAAGGGGAGAGGGAAAGGGGAGAGGGAAAGGGAGAGGAAAAGGGGAATGGAGATGGGAGAGGGGTATGGGAGAGGAAAAGTGGGGAGGGAAAGGGGAGAGGGAAAGTGGAGAGGGGAAGGGAAGAGGGTGAGTGGAGAGGAGGTGTGTGGAGAGGGTATGCGCATGCGCAGTAAGGGTGGTCACGCCGCACACCACCACCACCACCACCACCACCACCGGATTGAGCTCCGCCTTAAGATACTTCGCATCTAAAAGTGCACATGACGAAGACGAAACACGTACAAGAGGGCTGGCGTTAGCACCAGTCCCGTTTCAGCGTTTCGTCTTCGCAATTTGTGCTTTTGAAATATCCTCTAACAGAAGAGGATCACACCGTTCTCTCTTAGGGTCTCCACTCGTATCAAGCGTTCCGTGCCAGCCAGAACCAGTGAATCGAGTATTGCATATAGTACCGATAGAAATAATTGCATTTTAATATGATAGTTATGTGCCCTGTATCTGTCGCGGCCTCGGAAGCAATCCTGCTGAAGAGTGTACTACATTGTAAGCAGCATGATAGTCCTGTCGAGTATGTCTCCGCGTACGGAGGCATACTCGACAAAGATTAAAGTACTCTACAAAGTAAAAAGGAATGACGTCACCCTGCCCTTTTCATTTCCCAACTGCGAATAACACACCCTGTGCTTATCATTATTATTATTATTATCATCGTTGCAAATTGCCTTCGTGCAGTTGTGTCCAACACAATACGGCCCCTCGTACCTGTTCCCCTTCTTTCTGTCATTTCA
Organism: Rhipicephalus sanguineus; assembly: GCF_013339695.2. NCBI lineage: Eukaryota > Metazoa > Arthropoda > Arachnida > Ixodida > Ixodidae > Rhipicephalus > Rhipicephalus sanguineus. The sequence goes on along the minus strand of NC_051177.1, from coordinate 61,341,175 downwards.
TTTATGGAGAATTTAAATACGAACAAGTTAGCTAAACGCGTTCTTTACTTCTTGTTTCCACTGATACGTGTAATGTCTGCGATGCTGAACAAAAGAATGACAGTCTCGATAAAATATAAAAGTTGCTTCTCTCTCTCTCTCTCTCTCTCGATGAAAACACGAACGACGAAATACGGGGATACGCGTGTCCTGATTAGCGCGAGTGAATTCACGCGTCACTTTCACCCAGAAGCTGTCTTCACGTTGTCCGCGCGCATAGCATCCAGACTAATAGTGAGTAATAGCTAAGCGGCTCAGCGGACCAGCGAGCCCAGCGGAAGAGCGGAGAGATCAGCGGAGCGCGAGAAGAAAGGAAGAGTAATAGCTAAGCGGCCTAGCGTCGCCCCGCTCGTTGAACGTAGAACGCACCTTGCGTTCCGCTGTGGAGTCAGTTGAGCGTAGCGTGAAGGTGCGTCCACTTGGTTTCGCCGTCGTTTTGCAGCCATGCTGACCGCGTCTCGACAAGACGCGCTTGCGAAAAACGCGAAATGTATGCAGTTCTCTGCACGTCTGTGAACACGCGATCAAATGTAATATGTACGGAAAAGATGTCAAAGTAGCACCTATACTTTCTCAAGTTTATTGTGTCTTCTTGTCTCCAATTTCGAAATAAAAGATCAACACGAGCTTTCGATGATTTGAATCCACTTTAGGTAATCTCCAAATGCCCTCGTCTTCAGAGGTCTTCTTATGTTGAAAATCAACGCCGGGACTTTTTCGCCTGGAGCAGAGCGAGCGCTATGTTGGCGGGTATCGCCGACAACATGCCGCTGCCGCTTGTGTTGGGGGTAGGCCTCTTGTCTCGCGAAAACGCTGGTCCGCTGGCCACGCTCCGCTGAGCAGAGGATACCAGCGGCTGAGCGGTCCGCTCCGTAAAAACGCTGATGGCCCCAGCGTGCCGCACATGCGCAGTTGGCATCTCCGCTCGTGCGCTGGGCCCGCTGGCCCGCTGAGGCGCTTAGCTATTACTCTCTAATATAGGGGCCCTCCGCAGTCGCGTACTCAATGAATATTCGCGCACGTTCGCCCATCAAAAGGAAGTCATCGTTGAAAGGGGGAAGTAGGGCTCGTGACTGCTCCTTTTAAGTTGTGGTGCAACAAAGCGGATAAAGAAATAACTCGCATTGTTCTGTCTATAACGACTCGGTCAGCCTGTGCGGCGTCGTCCGGCGGCGTAATTACGACGCTAATAAATGCGCTCTCCCTAGCGACGAGCAGGTCAAAGAGTTTCACAGAAATACCCGCATCGGCGTGCGCTAATACAGAAGCCACCGCCACGTGTTGCGAAATGTGAGGGACATTTTATTATGCTGATGAAACTAGCATACACAAAGACTAAGGGGAGTTCAGGAACTAAATATTTGCATCGATGCGTGTCTTGACGGGATCAGTTTACTTGATGAGGAGAAAAATGCTGGTAACTTTCGCCGCCGGCTATGCCAATGTTTTTTATTATCAAGAAGAGACTAAATGAAAAAGTTCTGCAGCTTGTTAAACCCTCTGTAACCCTTAAAGGCGAAAGCCCGGTGCACGCTTGGTGATGTATTAAGTTACACAATAACTCCACTTGGAATCTGTCTTGTGTAGTTGTCTAAGTGCTGCGTGAGCGCTGAGTTTTATTTAACGTTTTATCGCTCCCTTGAACATTGTTTTCGGGTGGCGTCGTCATAGCGTCTTTCATCTTCTCTCCAGCGTTCGTCAGCGTCTGAAATTTTCCCATAGCACACGCATACCGCGGCAACTGAAAAACGTGTTTGGCATCAAATTTTCGCGATATTTGACGTTTGCAATTTTGTACAGTCCCCTATGTCGGCTTTACATAGTCTCCTGCAGATGGCGTTAACTCCGCTCCCACGAAATTCAACGGAACTTTCATAGAAAGTGTTTTCTCTCTACATTCTTTTTTTTGCGTCGTGGTTATTCATGTTCTTAGGTTTCTAATTGATACAGTTCCGATTACTCATATTGTGCAAGCATGGTTGCATAGCCCAGTGGTTAAGACACTTACCTTTAGAGATTAGGGGCTATTCAGCCTTATTCTGACAGCTCTCGTGGAACTCATACCAGATTCCGGGCAGATATCTATCTATGAGATGATATTTGTGTCAGGACGTCATGTGTAACACGTCCTCAAGTACGTGCGAGGCTCCAGAAAGCAGCGAATTCAGTATCGGCATACCTTAGAGAACATGGCCTGAGAAATCCTGAAACATCTGCGCTGGTCGCGCTCACGCGAAAGGAAATGACTTCATATCCCATCCCCATCAATGAGCACAATGTTTGCTAGGCCAGGATGCACAGGTTTTTGGTGGTCACCATCGATCAAAATCTCTGCTGGAGTCCCCATGTGGCCACACTAAAAAAAGCGCCTAGCGGACATCGTAAAGCCTTCCAAATTCCTCGGAGGAAAGACATGGGGTACGTCAGTGCACGCGATGTTGCAGTTATACAAAACGCTGTTTCTGGGGTACCTGTGGTACAGCTTGCCGGTACTGACGAACGCTTGTAAAAGTAGTACACGCACAATCGAAAACGCCCGCGCCAGGCACTCAAGAGTTTCTTTTGGATTGCCACACTGCACATCAACAGCGGAGACCATCGTAATTGCCAAAGGTCATCCGGCCACAATAACATTACTCTGGAGCTGCTTAGAGCCCAAATCAGGCACCTTGCTCGCGGCCCTTCCCACCAGCTCACTTCGCTTCCAGAAGATCGTTTGAGTGCCTGTTTTCGACCGAAACCCTGTGATTTTTATTGTCTAACATGTATCCTCCCCCGAAGGGGCTTTCCGAATCGCCCCTCAGGACCTTAATAAAGTTGACTGCCTGTCTGTCTGTCTACTGCGCTCGTGTTCTTGTCCCGTCCTCGCGCCTGTTAGTCTAAATTCAAATGGGCCAGCAACCCCAGCTTAGCATCCTACTTCAGCCTCAAATACTACAATCGATTGTGTCGCAGAATATTCGCCAGTAGGCGACCAGTACAAAGGGACGTCCTTACAAGGAAGCTGCATATGTCTAGGTGAAACCGAAATTTCGCCCTTGATGATGCACGCAAGAAATCCTAGCGCGTATGTGCCACACAAATTGGGCAGAAATGAAGAAGGGAATAAACGGGCGGCAAACACCAATTAAGTTTTCTGGACACACGTAACCAATATTGAGAAAGACTTTAATGTACCTTCGGAACTAACCCGGTGATAAACACCGGGATGTACGTTTCAACCTGGCTGGTTATGTGTACAGACTCCATGGGTGGTGATTTTTTAACTCAATACTTCGTTAGAGTCCTTATTGAGGCGATATACAAAGCTTGCCTAAACATATACAGAGAGGCGCTATTGAATCAAACGACTTGTTAGAGTTGCTAATGAGCATGCATGAGGAATACAACTTCGCTTGTACTTCGTAACGTAAATTACGTTTCACAATCTGCATGCGCAAGGTATCGCTGTTTGTCACGAAAATTATATTCCACTAGGACTCTGCGAATGAGCAGTAGAGCCATTTTCTTAATGTATTTTTTTTTCTACCTAAAAAAAAGAGCTTGCAAGGGACTGGAACATTGCTCTGGTCTCATGCCACTGTCAGTTAATCTCAGCGCATGTAAAATATGTTCGTAGGAAACGAGAAACATGGCTCCACGTAGGTGTCATGCCTGTGCTGGATGTGTGTTATCATCTACAAAAGTTGCCGTTCTGCACGTACGCGGCAACCTATCAGTACGAACAATGCTCACGGAATAAGTGTGAGCGTTAGCGCTAACTGACCCAGGCGCTTTCGTTTCCGCCTTCTTCAGTTCTTGTCATGACGACGTAATTTCGACTCTAACACTTACACCGGAGCCAACGTTACCTTTAGCGGCCAGGACTGCAGCGACACGACGTGGTTATCTCTGGCAATAGCGTGAACCATTTCGTTGTAATAAGAGCCCTTGACGCTTTTCCGAATTATTGTCTCTTTGAGTGCACCTGGGAAAACAGCTATTCCGAGGACAGATCCACATGTACAGTGGATAGCCTTTGTAATTGCTTTTACACCTAAGCTGTGTATGGCTAGGCGAAACCACAATCCGTCCGTTCTGTGTGCGCGACAACTCCTAGGGCTTATGTGCCACGGAAATTGGGCAAATACCACTACTCACCACTGGCCCTCTAAAAATGAAAAAAGGAATACACGGGCGGCAAACATCAATTAAGATTGATGCTTACAGCCCGTGTTCCGGATAAGAATCGAAACAAAGTAGCACGTGATCTCAAAGAACCCTTCTTATCAAACGAAAGGGCCTACATTGCGTCAGCAAACCTTCATAAATGTTGTACGATTATTAAGCGTCCTTTTACAGCGAAAGCTGTTATGAGATCATTTCACCGGCCGTTTTTGGCGCCGTAGTTGTCCGCCACCGCCGCCGCCGCTGCCGCCGCCGCTGCCGCCGCCGCCGCCGGTGTCCGTAAACAGTATCGCTCGAAATAAAAAAAAACTAAATCAGAAAAAAATTCCAGGATGGAACGAGGTTCGAACCTGGGCCCTCTGCGTGGGAGCCCAGTATTCAACCTCTGAGCCATGCCGGTGCTTGAAACCGCTTTGCAATATGGTCCTATACAGGCTTTATGTCGGGAAGGAACCACATTAGCATATGCAATATAGCGTGGTAGAAGAGTAAAATAAGCACCAAGCGTCGCCCAACGCGAATTCTGTAACCAGGCGTCACACAATGCGAATTGCGCAACGAGTAGGTTGTTGAATGCTTCCAACCCATTACTAAGTGCTCTGCCATAATTCTTCGTCGTCATCAGGCACAGCATCAACAAAGTGCGCATAATGCCTTACATGCGTTTAGCAGGTACCACGGCTCTCCGCAGAATGAAGAAAAATGGCACAGTGCCTGCTCTCCTACGTCTCAAAATTACAATGATTTAGAGCGTAGTGGGTTCCTCGCAAGTGCGCTTGTATTGGTTGCCAAGGAGGCCCTAAGCGCATGGTGGTGTGCAGGGGTTGTGGATCTTCTAACACGGACGATCACCATCAATGCACGCCAAAATGCAAGTTGTGCGGAGGTCCGCACATAACGGCAGACAAGATCTGTTGGCAACGGTACCAGATTCCCTACGTTGTGAGAAGAAGGAGATGGGAGAAGGCGGCAGAAGCTTCTGGAAGCAAGGACGGTGATGACATGGCCTGGAGCCCACTCACACAAGAATGCAAGGGGCGCTCTAGCTCTAAAGGGCGCTCCCACTCTAGGGGACGTTCCCGCACCAAAGCCGGATACAGATCCTGGTCCAGGGGGCGCTTTCGTTCCAGAGGGAGCTCCCGCAACACAGCCACGTCCAGATCCCGGTCTAGGGGGCGCTCCGGTTCCCGGCGCCGAGAAGGAGAGGTGCGGTTCGAGACGAGGAGGTCGCGCTTTAGGGATCGCCAACACGGGGGCCAGCCATCATGGGCCGACCGAGTCCGTCAAGGTGCAGCGGAAAAGGTAACGCGGGGTTCACCGCCAGAGTGTGACAGGGATAATGAGAGGCTAGCGCAACTCGAACGAGAAAATAAGGAGATGAGAGACACGATAGCTAGACTTATGGCTGAGATACCTGAGATTAGGAGTGGAGGAGGCCAACAGCCGGTTGAGGTCGTCAGGGAATCGATTCAGTCAACGGAGGTGCCCGTAGTCGAAGAATGCGAGAGGCCTGCCAAAAAGAGGGCCATAGTTAGCGAGCAGGATAAGGCCTCGGGTAGAGCTAGGTCGGAGATTCGCGAAATGCTGTCTTCACTCAGCGAGAGCATAAAACAGCTAAGCGAGACGGTCTCGCGCATCCAGGGTAGCATGCTTGCCACGGAGGAAGGATACAATCAGAGGTTTTGCAAGATAGAGTCGTTTTTGGAAAACGTCGTTGCACCCGTCATGGGTCCGAGAGCGCTGCCACTTCCGGCGACGGATAATTCAACGACGCAATTGCAACAGCAACACGATGGCCGCACAAACTAGTGCATTCACAATGTGGCAATGGAACTGCAGGGGGTTCCTTCACAAGAGGGCCCCTCTGCAGCAATTTATTCGTTCACATTCAGAGAAACCGCACATCATAATCTTACAAGAAACACTAACCGATAACGTCACGCTACCCTGTTACCGCTCTGTCGTGAAGAACAAAGAAGGAAGAGGTGTTGGCGCGTTAATAAGCAACAAGCTGACCCACGTCGTCCACGACCTTAACATGGCTTCGAGCAAAATCGAGCATGTCATGATAGAAATCATCCCAGGACCCACAAACAGAGAGAGCATCTTTCTTCTGAACGTATACAGCAGTCCTAAGGACTTGAGACAGCGCTTCAAGACTCTCCTATTAAAGGCCGTACAACTCTCCAGAGGAGCCCCCCTTATTATAGCGGGTGACTTTAATGCTCCTCACCACACTTGGGGTTACTCGTACGACACTCGCAAAGGGGAGGACCTCTGGCGGGAAACGATGAACCAAGACCTGATGCTCGTAACGGACCCTGCGTTTCCCACCAGATGTGGTACTTCGTCCAGCAGGGACACAACACCGGACTTCACCTTTGTCCGGAACGTGCCGGAAGTCAATTGGACTAACCTCAACGTCGACTTTGGTAGCGACCACTACCTCTTGGCCACTGTCCTGCGGGTTGGACGGACAAGACAACACAAGTTCCGAGTGACCGATTGGGACAAGTTCCGCAAGCTAAGAGAGGAGAGGTCTGAGGGCGAGGAGAAGCTCGACCTTGACCGCTGGTAGACGGACAGATGCGGTAGACGGACAGATGCGGAGGGGAGGCCCTTGGAACCTCCTAAAGCACCTGCTGAACGAGAACAACACCAAATCGAACCAGAGATGTACACTGACTCGCATACTTCATGCAGCTAGGCAAGGATCCTCGCACAATCAGGTACTGGCAGAACTGGTTGGGAAAGTGCCTACCAATCGCCTCCGGCCCGCCACCTCCCGCCCCTGACTATGCGGGGGGCGCTAACCCGGAACTGGACGCGGAATTTGGAATCGAGGAGATCCGACAGGCCATGCACGACCTAAACGGCAGGTCGGCCCCGGGTCCAGATAAGATCACGAACAAGGCCTTGAGAAACTTGGATGACAGGTCGGTGGAGTACCTGACGAATTGCAATCAACCAGGAATGGAGGAGTGGTAGAGTCCCGGAGATGTGGAAGACGGCCACCACTATCCTCATCCCGAAACCGGGCAAACCTCCCAGCCTCGACAACCTCCGGCCCATCTCGCTCACGTCGTGCGTGGGTAAGGTGGCTGAACATGCCATCCTGAACAGGATTTCCCGATACCTGGAGGACCGCGACATTTACTCCCACAATATGATCGGCTTCAGGCCGGGCCTCTCGACGCAAGACGCCATGAAGCTCATCAAAGACCAAGTCATCGATCGCAACACAAGGGACGTAAGAGCAATACTGGGACTGGACTTGGAGAGGGCATTTGACAACGTTCTCCACCACTTCGTGCTGAGTCAGATCTCGTGTATCGGGCTTGGCAAGTGCTTCCACGACTACACGAAATCATTCCTGACAGACAGAGAGGCTATTCTCAATATGGGCGACCTAGTTTCGGACCCGGTCCGGCTTGCCTTCAGAGGGACGCCACAAGGGTCAGTCTTATCCCCGACCCTCTTTAATCTCGGCATGATCGGTCTGTCTAAAAGACTGTCCGAAGTCGACGGAATTAACCACACGATCTATGCCGACGACATTACTATATGGTGTACTGGAGGCAGCGATGGACGAATAGAGGCGGCGCTACAGGAAGCTATTGAAGTCACGGAAGACTACCTAAAACCGACTGGTCTTCGGTGCTCGTCGCGGAAATCGGAACTCCTGCTGTACAGGCCTAAGCGCAGGGGCCCCAAACCGAAAGGTTGGAAGCCAGTAGAGGACGTCAGCATCACTCTTAGAACAGGTGAAGGCTGCATCATCCCCAGGGTGGACTCCCTCCGGGTTCTGGGTATGACTATAGAATCGAACGGCTCCAATAACCTGACGGTAACAAGACTCGCCAAAAAAACGGACAATGCCATCAGACTTATAAGGAGGGTTGCCAACCGGCAACAGGGACTTGTGGAAGATAATCTCGTAAGGCTGGTGCACGCCTTTGTGATGTGCCACTTTACCTACGTTGCAGCCAAGCACAACTGGCAGAGAGCGGAGCGTGACAAGCTATACACGTTAATCAGGAAGGCCATCAAGAGAGCTCTCGGGCTCCCTATGTACACAAGCTCGGAGAGACTGTTTCGTCTCGGAATGCACAACACGCTGGAAGAAATTGCGGAGGCTCAGGAGAGGGCGCAATTCGCCAGGCTGTCCACCACGCGTTCCGGTAGGAACATTCTGCGGGAGTTGGGGACTCCAGCGACGGAAATCGAGTCTCGCTTCTGCAGCATTCCTCGTGAACAGCGAGGACGAATCACCGTTGTCCCCATCCCGCGAAACGTCCACCCCGAGCATAACGATGGTAGGAGACGGGCCAGGGCAAAGGCTCTTTTAGAAAGGGCTCACGATCAGGCCGGGGACTGTTGCTTCGCCGACGCGGCCCGGTATCCCGAGGGGAAGGCGTATGTGGCAGTGAGCATCAACCACGAGGGGATAATCACCAACTCGACAACGGTCCGCACGACAGCAGCCGAAATAGCGGAGCAAGCTGCGATTGCGTTAGCCTTGCTGGACAACAAGAGGTCCACGATTTACAGCGACTCGAGATCAGCGATTAGAGCATTTGCCAAGGGCACCATCTCGGAACCGGCCTTGCGGATCCTCCGGGACAAGAACATCGAGCCACACACACTCGTCTGGTTCCCAGCTCACATGGGACAGATCAAGGGAGCCCCGCCCAATCTCAATGAGTCGGCCCACATAGCTGCGCGAGGACTAGTAGACCGCGTAGCTACCGGAGGGCGCGCTGCGGTTTTGGAGAATCGGGACCCGCCCACCTCGTATAACGAAATTACCAAACATTTTTACCTGGGGCGGAGACAGTACCCTCCACCACACAGAAAATTAAGCAGACCACAGGCTCTGACACTCAGGCTACTTCAAGTCGGGGCGTACCCTAACCCCGCGCTATTGCACAAGATCTATCCTGAAATACAGCCAACTAATGCATGTTCATTATGCGCAGATATCGCTAATCTCGAACATATGCTCTGGCGGTGCCCCGCGTTACACGGCGGCGAAGTCATCATGCCGTCAAAATGGGAAGAAGCTATTACAAGCTCCGGACTCGAAGCACAACTATGGGCAGTCCAACGGGCCCGCGACGCAGCAGAGAGACTTGGTCTTTCTGTTCCGACGTGGGAGCGGCCCGCAACGTGCTAGGGCGCGTTCCGAGGGACCGAAATAAAGTTTATTCATCCATCCATCAGTAAAATTAAAATGATTTAGAGCGTAGTGGGTTCCTCGCAAGTGCACTTATATTGGTTGCCAAGGAAGCCGATAGCTCATGATCCATTTCCTCGGGGTCTCAGTAAAGCTCGCCGCCCCCCCCCCCCCCCGTCCCTCTCCCACGTCAACGTATGTTATACAGCATGACGGGAGAGGGAAATGGCGACCGGGCGTCACCCATTGCAAATTACATAACTGGTGGGCCGTTTAAAGCTTCCAACCCATTACAAAGGGATGAGCCATAATTCTTCATCGTCATCAGTCGCCGCGTCAACAAAGTGCACATAATGCCTTACGAATGTTTAGCTGCTACCTGACGAATGACGAATAATGGCTTAGTAGGTGCTTCCCAACTTCACAAAAATTGTGATTTATGGCGCAGTGGGTACCTTTCTTGTGTACTTGTATTGTAGGCCTATGAGAGCTTAACGGGCTCTAGAAACGCCGCTCTCCCAGCTTTCGCTGTGACTGTGCTGCGGTTTCAGCGCAGGCCTGGCGTTTTTTATAAGAGCTCAGTTGAAAAAACTCCGCGCATTAGTAGAACAACAACCGCACATGTCTGAGAATCGGAAGAAATGTTCTTTTTATTAGGTTTCTTCTAATAAAGAATCAGTCCTCAGTATAGGTGTTCATCCGTGTCACTTCTTCTGTTTGTCCCATTGGCGCCTCATTTCTTGCGTTGCCAAATAAAATTTTTGGACTCACGTAACCAATGTTTGAGAACCGTGCGACTTTAATGAACCGTGCGAACTAAACCAGTTATAAACACCGGAGCGGCACGTGTCTAGCTTGGCTAGTTATCCATACCTAGGGTTTGTTTGATCGTATATTTTTTTCTAATAAATCATTTGGAATAACGGCGATTCCGCGCTAGCGTAAGCTTATACTTAATTTACCGTCACTCTAATGACAATGTTATTAGCCAATGATTATGTATGCATTAATTCAGGAATATGGATGTTAGGCTTAACAGCTGCTGCGGACGTTACAGTTGTTACTGAATATTCTCAAGCGTGTAGAGGTTATGGCCGATGGAATGACATTGACTGTACTTCAAGCTTTGAGCTGTTTAGTGCACGTGTGGAAAGTATTTACTGGCTTTCTCATTGTGAATACAAGCGCTTGTCCTTGACTTTCTAGTACTGAAATAGATGATGGCGTGAATAAATATGCATTTCTGCTAAAGTAGTTTCCATCTACGAACGAAAGTAGAGGTAGCTCATTCGAGTAAGTAAAAGCGCTTGTTTTTTTTTTGTGTGTATTTTCATTCTTACATCATCAAAGCGCACTTGTCTAATAATGGTGTTCCTGCTGTTTTCTTTTTCATGTTTCCTTCTTATGCGTGAACGTGCTCACCTCTGACTTTAAGCGCAGCCAATAAAAGCAGCTCTAACCCAAAAATTTGTTCTGTTAGGCTTGAGGCAACGACTCAGACCTTCGCCGTGATGTAAGGAAGCCCTTACACTTTCTGCACCAACGCTAAGCAGCATTACCTGCACCCTAACGTTACGGTGCATCCGCCTATCCTCGAGCCCATAGGAATTATTGAGCACACACTCCAACGCGTCGGCGTGCAGCTCGTCGTTAGCGCTCCGACCATTGCTCACCAGGGTGAATGCACCTACTTTGTTGTTTATGTTTCTGTGCTGCGTTATAGTTTCCCAATATGCAGCTTTCGATGCATTTTTTTATCAATAAAAAGAAACTGTGATTGCCAGTATTACGAGCTGCATTATGAAATTTTCAGAAACGCAGGACTACGAGAAAAAAGGAGGACTGTTGGGTGTATTTTGTTAATTCTGTTAGTATTAATCTGGAAGGTTTGTTGAAGTTGAAGGAGATTGGGAGCTTAATTTACTGTCTTCCCATTAAGCGCGCGAGAAATTAATTAGCTGAAGAAGCGTTGAAACGAAAGAAAGCCTCTTTTTTTTCTGCTTCCATGTTACGGCCCGTGAAAGCGTTAGGTGTGCATAGAAAGCGTTGCCCTGTTTTCGCGGGAAAAAAAAAAAACAGGAGAAAACTCTTTTCAGATACATAAGGCAAATATTGGACGCTATAGACTATTTTACCGACGGGTTTCGGTGCCGCCATGCTGGGCTCTTAACCTTGCCATGCTTTATCGTGAACAACTAAGCGAAGAGTGTTACGGTGGGCGTATACACATGAAAAGTGTTGGGTTGGTGCATTCGGCGTTTCCTTACTTTATCAGTTCGCGTATGCCTTACGTAACATAGTCTATTCTTTGTTAAACAAAAGGTTGTCGAAGTTGCTAACGATCGGTTACTAACTGCTTCATGCATACGTTACAACCGCGTTTGGGACTGTAATTAGTGACGGAACCGTTAGTAGTAATCACTGTTATTGCCAGTTACCGTTAATAGTGGTGCTTCTGTATAATCTCACGTGCCTTCAAGGCTTTCAGAATACTTAAATGATATGGGATTTTACGTGCCTAAATGTTGATATGATTACGAGGCACGCTATAGCAGGAGGCTCGGAATTAATTTTGAACATCTGAGCTTCTTTAACTCACACCAAAATTCAAATAGACTGTCGTTTTTTACTATTTATTTTTTGTTTATTTCGCCTGTATCCAAATGCGGCCACTCGCGACCTCTTGTTTTGCAGAGCAACTGAGCTGCCACAATGGTTCAAACGTGTTAAAATGTACGCGAATTATTACTGTGATAAAGATCTTGCATACTTGTGTAAGCTTACCGAATAATAATAATAATAATAATAATAATAATAATAATAATAATAATAATAATAATAATAATAATAATAATAATAATAATAATAATAATAATAATAATCAATCAATCAATCAATCAATCATTTATTTAACGTGCCCAGGAACAGCCGTAAGGTCTTTGTGCAGGCGCACGCAAAAAAAACAATAAAAATAAACTATACAATACAGACAGTCTTCAGAAATAAAAAGAGCAAATACACGTAGACAAAGAGAAATGAACACAAAAGGGGAGGAGTAAAATAAGACAACACGAGAAATATTGAAGGGGAATGAAAAATTAGATTGCATATATACAACTATGCGGAAAGACGGAGAAGGGAAGACTTTGTACATTGTGCCATACTATGTCAAAACAGTACAAAGCTCGGATAAAAACAATGATTGTGGACTATGAAAAATGTCAAGATCAAGAAAATTAACATTATAGAGACTTTGTATTCTGTGAACGGTAGAGTGTTGGAAGAAGCAGGAGGGTACATGAAACGGTCTGTTCTCTCTGGTTAACTTACGCGGAATTCGAAAATTAACACAATTGAGAAGTACAGGGCAGGATATGATACCGTGGACTAGCTTGTAAAGAAACAAGAGATCAGAACGATTTCGTCGGCAGTGAAGTGATGGCAATGATAATAATTCAGCAGTATTTGAACGAGATTTTTTAGCAAAGCGATGGTTATATATGCTAAGGAATTTTTTCTGGACTCGTTCAATGGTGTTACCACTGGATTGAGCAATGCCATTCCATATCACGGACGCATACTCCAGTTGAGGAAGACATAGCGCGGTGAACAATTTTCGGAAGGGCATAGGAGAACGGAATTCTCTAGACAATCTGCAAACACAGCCTAGGGTGCGAAGACCCCGCAAAGCAACACGCTTAGCGTGAGCAGAAAAGTTTAACGTGCTATCAACAACAACACCAAGATCACTGATCTCATAAACCTTGCATAAGGACACAGAATTGACAGAGTATTGAAATGACACGCTAGATGTTTTGCGAGTGATAGACATGAATTTTGTCTTCGAGGCATTCAGAGAAAGGTTATTAGCGTTGCACCATTCGGAAAAAGAGCGCAAATCTGACTGCAGCAAGCGACAGTCGTTAACTGAATGAATTTCCTTAAAAATCTTGATGTCGTCGGCATACAAGAGGAAAGAAGAATTACGAATGGCAAAAGAAACATCATTAACGTAAATTAAAAATAGGAGTGGGCCTAATGCTGACCCTTGAGGGACCCCACTAGTCACTTTATACAAAGAAGACGTTTGGCCATTTACCGCTACATAACAATATCTATTGAGCAGATAGCTCTGCAGGAGATTCACAACCGACAAGTCAACATCAAATTGCGCAAGTTTAACCATAATCAGTGTGTGGCTGACTACGTCAAAAGCCTTGCTCAGGTCACAGTAGAGTACGTCAACCTGTCCTCTCTGAGAAATAGGTGTGGAGATCTGCGTCATGAAACTAGCAAGATTTGTGGTAGTTGAGCGGCCAGCGAGAAAACCATGTTGATTAGGAATCAATGAGCTTTTAACACTAAAAGACAATATTTTGTGAAGAGCCAGCTCGAAGATCTTTGATGTGGCACATAGTAGAGAAATCGGGCGATAATTAGAAACATCTGTTTTAGAGCCCGACTTAAATACTGGGAAAACACGAGCAGTTTTCCACATGCTAGGAAATGTGGAAGTGTCCAGGCAGTTATTAAATATCGTAGTCAGTACTGGGACAAATATACTACTATAAGCTTTTAGTATGGCGGAGGGGATGCCATCTGGGCCACATGATAAGGATGGTTTTATGCACTTAATGCATTCGCAGATAAGATTTTCATCCAGCGACAAAGCACTGGGTGAGCGAACTGCCTTAGGCTGTCTGATATCAGTGCTAGAGTCTGAGGCCTTATAAACGGATGAGAAATGTGCGGCAAAACAGTCAGCGACGGCATGCACTTCTACCCCATTTGAGTCTAGTAGTCTGAAAGACTCTCCGCTTTTGCTGGACCGTTTACGTACATACTTCCAAAACTCAGCTGGCCTGTCAGAAGCGCTTTTTTCTAAGAATTCAATATACGAACTATGATCCCGTTTATATAGGCGTTTAGCGAGAGTTCGAAAAAAGCTGAACTCTTCCTTCCACTCGCTCGATGGAGAACATTTAGATTTCCTGTGTGCGCGATCTTTATGCTTCAGTGCACTGGTAAGTTCACATGAGAACCAGTGGGGATATTTACGTTGTTTATGTGTGTATTGGGGAATAAAATTACGCATGCTGCTCAGTACAAGCTCCGCAAACTGATCAACCTAATAATAATAATAATAATAATAATAATAATAATAATAATAATAATAATAATAATAATAATAATAATAATGATAATGATAATAATAATAATAAGAAGAAGAAGAAGAAGAAGAAGAAGAAGAAGAAGAAGAAGAATTCTTCAAGTGCCTGAAACTGAGGAAGTGATCTTGCGACAGTCCCTGAACCAGTTAAGTCGTTTCAGTATAACGACTATCCAGGGAAAACGAAGTAGATGGACTAAAGTTGCACATTAATTATTCCGTCAATTTATCAATTAATAATACATAACGGTGATAGAAAGAGTGCCAACGGGGGGGGGGGGGGGGGGTAAATGATCGGGCACTGAACTCAATATGCACAGAAAAGAACAGCGTTTCAGGAGCTTCTACTAGACAGGCATTAGGTTCACTCAATCATAATACAGATAGGCAGAGCTCTTCAGGGGAACACAAGTTGTGCCAGTGTGCACGCATACATACTTAAAAATAACTAATGTTGTTTGTTTTTGCCGCGTGCTTCTTTCGAAAATACGCGGTCACTAAATCAACACCTAATGTTGGGTTGGCACACTTTGAAATAAAGCATGAGCAACTTCCGCTTGTTAACACTGCACCAGACAGGTTATAGAGCATCCCTCAAGAGAAAGGTGTATAACTGCTGCTTCTTACCGGTACTTACCTACGGGGCAGATACCTGGAGGCTCACGAAAAGGGTTCGCCTTAAATTGAGGACGAGACTGCGAGCAATAAAAAGGAAGATGATAAGGGTATCCTTAAGGGACAAGAAGAAAGCAGAGTGCTTCAGGGAACAAACGGGTGTTCAGGACATCTTAGTCGAAATCGGGAAGAAATGGAAATGGACAAGGCATGTAGCGCGAAGGCAAGACAAACACTGGCCATTAAGAGTAACAGACTGGATTGCGAGGGAAGGCAAGCAAGCCAGTGGTAGACAGAAAGAAAGGTGGGTCGATTAGGTTAAGGTGTTTGCGGAGAAAACGTAGCCGCAGCAAGCACAGGAAATGGTTTATTGCAGAAATAAGGGCATTGGCCATGCAGTGGGCATAGTCAGGCTGATGATGGAGTCATACAGGACGTAATATAATTTGGCTGAGCACGCCGGATAAAAGAGACGATGGCGAAGTGCGTGCGTGGGACAGAATGTCAAAGGCGCGTTAGACAGCAAAGCCAAAGTGGTTGTTCCTTGTATATATGATTGGACAATCGACAGCTTTTAACCCGCGCTTTGGTCACGTTATAGGAGCATGTTGGCATCGGGACACGTGAATAAAATTTCATTGGGGATTTAACGGCAGATTCGAGAAAGAAATGGTCTAGAATTACATTTCAGTTCGAGTGACCCTACTTATCCTTGATTACAATTAATGACTGTGATGATCAACCGTAGCCGACTTTAATGTACTGATGCCAGGAGTAGCATAAAATAGCCCACAGTTTAATTTTCTCTTTACTTTCACTCCATTCATCAATCGTGCAGGAGACTGTCCTGGACTTTGAAGAGTGTCAGGGCGACATGCTCTAAATAACGAACAACTGGGTAATTCCTAATCATTAGTAACATCACACTGACGTACACCAACGTACACGATCTTAATATAATATATAATCATATATAAAAAGTAAGTAGAATACTTAAAATACTAGTAGAATGCAAACATCGGATATATATGATACGCAACGAAAAGTAGAATTTCTACAAAGCAAAAAAAGTATAGTGAAAGGTAAAGAGAGAATAAAGAGCGATATATTGCAAAATAGTTACACAAAATTATCGAGTGCTAGCACTATCAGAGTAAGTACGGCTTCATACAACAGGCTTGAGACATACTGACTCCTCATTGCCCCTCCAAGAATTTCGATATATTTTTTTTTAATTTTCAGGATTGTTGGTCATTTGCATGCTTATATTTTTACTAAATATAATTTTAGGGACCCTGGTAGTCCGTGTCCTGGCCAGAGGTATCTACGGTCCCTGTGGGTTCTAGTGTGCATTTTTCCCGATCACAAAATCAACTAGAGTGGATCACACGTATTCAGTAGCGTATCGGTCAGTACACATAGTTGCCCGGTGTTTTCAAGCCGAACGCTCGCTTTCTCTTCCTTTGACTGAAATGATTATAAGGGCTACAGTCACACGCCGCTACAACGGACGCTTCTACTACGAAACAACGTGTACAACGAAGCGTGCCACATGGCTGGCCGAATTCCTACCTTTGCTATACATTTTGAACGCCGCTACAACGACGACCCCTACAGCTAACCTGCCTGTTTAACGAAGCAATTCACATGCTCCCAGTCACTCAAATGCTGCTTTTACAACGAATACGCTCAATCACACACGTAACGCGCAGCAACCAAAATTGAACGGATCGATAGGGCTGGGAGGTCATTCCACGATAACTTTTAAAGCACTACGAAAAAGCGCACGCCAGCTTCAAAAGGTTCCGCCGAGATGCGTGGAGGTCAGCGTCGCCTGGTAGCATTGGAAGAAACCAAACAGGCGTCTGCACCCTAAAGTCGTCTTGGTGGACGAGCGAGCGACGCGCCGCGCGAGGCGTCCTTTCTTTTCTACTGCGGGTAGGAAGACGCGGCGGCGCGAATTTGCGACGGCGTCCATCAAAATGTCGCGCGCGTCCCTGCGACCGTGCTTCAAAAGCGCCTGAGATCGCGCCATGTAGTTCCACCTTTACAGCCAGGCGAGGTAGTCGCGCATCGCAGAGCTATTTAAAAAGAACTGGGGAGGGGCGAAGCATGTAGGGAAGGGTGTTTCAGCTCCACTAACGTGAAATCTATGGAGGGGCGAAGCATGCAATGTGCGCGGGTGTTTCCCACAGCAAAATCACTGCGGCAGTTAGAGACAGAACAAAGATTAGACACAAAGACCCGCAGTCCGCTTTTAGTTAATGTGCACGCTGCGAACCTTTGTTGTTCAACTACGCGCAAGAGAAATCTCCCACCGGCACTACATTGCAGTTCAAAATCCAGTGCCTATTATACGGGGTGGCCGGTCAACGGTTGTGCATCGCGAGCAGTCGGTTTTTTCACTGAAGAAACTCCCTAGCACACGCTGCCTACGTCGGCATTGTCTATCGCGGGAGAGGGCGCGTTCTCTCTCCTTGAGAGCTGGTAGTTCAGCGTTCATCGCAGAAACAGCGTTTTCATAGTGAACGCGCGCCGTTCGCTCTCTCTCATCCCCACGGCGAGCGCTGAGGTGGTGGCGCCATCTCTTGCGCTCACGCAAATAGACTGTCACGACAGCAGACGACGATGCACGCCGACATGCCGAGGCCCTAAGGTGCTTCGCGCCTAAAAAAAGGTGATATTGCAGCGGGCTGCTCTCGAGCCTGGGCCTAGTCGGGTCGGCAGACAAGCGCGGGGGCACGCCGCAAGGCGCATGTGTTTCACATTTTCGGCCCGTGGCAAAGCAGCGTTTGTGCGATGCGCAACACAAAACCGCTGTTAGTGTTTTTAAGAGCCACTCAACTTAACGAAACTTTATGAATGACTATGTCGTGTGTATCTGCGAGTTTGTGACTTCACACAATTATTTGTTTGTATATGTGGTCATTGTATACTTGTATCACAGTCATCACCCTACACCTGTAGTGGTAAGCCAGGCGATAAACCAGGCCCACATCTCCGAGAATATCATAAAAACTTGCTGTCTCTCACCTATGAGCATTCGGGCTAGCCTGCGAGGGCGGTATCTATAGCTACAGAAAAACGGTGTTATGACTAGCCGCGAAGCAGCAGCGCCTTTTGACGCGCTGCAAATATATGTTTTCTCACTCCCTCACCTTGCGCCGCAGCACGCCATTAACGTCGACGGCATCAGGTCAGCGGTGGTTGATCATTGGGTAAGTAATACTGCTGTGCAGTTGAAAAATGCACTTTTTCGCCAATGGCCGTTTGAATCTGCTGTGAATAAACATTTTTATCTTTCAGTATATTTATGCGCTTTGTTGGGATCATTAAAGTGCGCGAATAATACAACGAAGTGACATTTACAACGAAACATTATTGCGCTCCCACGCGCTTCGTTATAGAGGCGTTTCACTGCACATACAAATTTCCTTCTCACGCAAAAATAAAATAAATAACCTAGAATATTAGGTTCGCTGTATGAATGAGCACGCGCAGGCTCTCAGACCTCCAGTGATCTAATACCGAAGCGACAGAGGAGAGATCGAAGCCAGACATGTTATCCCAGATATGCTTGTGCGGCCTCGCGAAGAACGGCAGATGGGCGTATGAAGGCAGCTGGCTTATCGCATGCGCGGACGATGGTGCGTTGCGGTTTAGGCGACTGGGCTGCTGCGTTATTTCACTCTAACGTTGAGGCCTGCGTGCTTTAAGGGGTGACAGAAGCGAAGCTCAAGATGAAAAAATAAACGCATAATTATCCTCGTACCACATTTATAATCTGGATACCGGACGTCAAACACCTCTCACGCTGCGTTGACAGTTTCTGGACATAAACGAGCCCCATAAAAATACGACAGCGCTGCCTCATACGATAAGGCTTTGGAGCTACGAAATAACACCGATGGAACGTGCCAGGAGGCGCTTTATTGAAATAAAAAGAATATTAGGCTCACTAATAACGGCCTGCAATGCCACTGTCCTCAAGGCAAATTCCTAATCCTTTGAGAGCGGACTTTTGGAAGCGTCTCCTTCAACACCGGCCCAATATTTTCCTTAAACTGATTGATCTGTGGTATAACGTCAAAGTTTAAGTTTGCGTTTTGTTGTGTCGTGATGCCTTCCTGACGAATCTGTCGTGCATTACTGTATTCAATATGCTATATGTGGTTACCAGTGAGGAAATATATTTTTGTACATCAATTTGGCAGTAAAGGGGAGTTCTTTAACTGACTCTGTATAGCTTTAATCCCCTTTTAGCCCTTTTATCTCTTCCCCCGATGCAGGGTAGCAAACCACACCTGCGTGTGGTTAACCTCCCTGTTTTTCTTTGCTCCTCTCTCTCTCTCTCTCATTCACAGTATAGAAGAATTGTGATTTTAGCTCAACGCAATGAAATGGTACTTTCACCTGAGGACGAGAAACGCTATAGAAAATTTCTAAAACATATTTAATACGTTTCAGAAAGCTGACGTCACGAGGAGCACTACCAGCGGTGTGAAATGCATTGGATCTCCAAGGTCCCTACACTGTTAAATTCGTATAGACCTGATATGCGACTCTGTGGTAGGGAGCTTTACACACACGCTACGTGTCATCGCTGTGTTGATGTCACTGATAAGCACTCCTCCACTCAACGGCAATCACATCATTTCAAAGCGAGCTGCTATAATTCTAGATGGTTTTGAGCCAGGCCGTGCAAGTCTTCATTTACATGAGAGATTGAAGTCGACTTGATTTAAGATAGTCGTAGTCGAATCGTAATCTCTAACAGTTTGCAGTTTGCGAGCTTCTGGGTACGCGCGGTGAACGCTGGTAAACACGTATGAGTTGTTCTCTGTTTCCTTCTTTCCTTTCTCCATTTATTCCCTCTCCTCCCATTCAGGGTATCAAACCGGGTAAAATTTGGCCAACGTTCCGGCCTTTCTTTTGACTTTCTCTCTCTCTCTCGACACACGCTCAGACGTAGGCGGTGACACGAAACCTGCCTACGCAGCTCCATAAAGCACGAAACGGGACCAACGAGGAGGACTTCCAGCGGCACTTCTCAGCGCCAAAAGAAAAGATTGGATATATTTAGCTCGACGTTTCCTGCCACCCTCTATTAGACCCGTGTATGCGCTCTACGGGGCTGTCAAACACAGCTTCTCAGAAAGAACGGTCATCTTTGTAATTTACGCCGACGACCATAACGGAAGTCCGAACGCTGCTATGTCTCGGACAAAACCAATTAGGCTAAGCGCAACCGCGTGTACACTTCGCATTGCAGATTTGCAGGCGAAGCTGGCGGCACGCCTCTCAAGACTATCATGCGTGGGCCGCATACGAGCAATAGCCTCGTGAGGGCATAACAACCCAAGCAAGGTTTAACGCAAATGCATTTCCGGTATCCGCGTTGTTGGTGTCGCGATAAAATGTTCATTTCCTAAGGTATTGCCGCAAAGTTTAAGGCACCCTATGCAGTAACGAGGATGTAAGATTGGGCGAGCAGTAAGTCATGATGGTGTTTTGCACATTGCACGAATGGTAGTTTCATGAGAAAGTAAGGTGCAGAAGAGCAGAAAAAACTTGGAGGACGCTTGAGCTTCGCCTTCAAGAGTAGAACGCGGTAGAATAATCGGGCTCCCTCGAGCATCCCCTTCTCAATTGCTTCGATTCTCGGTGCATGCCTCAACTGTGCCGTAAGAGAACCAACGACTGTGCGCGTAACATTGGCTGTTTAAAAGTATCCTAGAATGCCTACTGCAACTACAGTTTTTAAGTGTCCACTACGCCATAATTCTTCCTTTTGCGAATCAGCGAGGGGCCCACTATACGCGTCCGTAAGGCAACACGCGTACCTATGCAGCTGCTCACTTTGTGGATGCTTTTGCAGCTGATGATGATTATGTCTGAGCCCTTTGTAACGGGTAGGCCTTTAAAACACCCACTCGTTGCGTAATTCACTAGTTTTGACGCCTGGCGCGATTCTACAGTTCTGCCACGCAATATTACATGCGTTAAGGAGATTCCTTCCAGTACATGACATTCATATAGCGTTTTTTTTTTTTTTCGAAGCAGTTTCAAGGACCATCGTAGCTCTGTGGTAGGACACATGCGTGCCACACAGACGGCCTCGGTTCGATTCTCACTCGAAACCGAAGATTTGTTTTATTTGCATCTTTTTCGAATTTTTGGGTCACGGACAAGATGACGATTTTTCGCTCTCAACCGACGACGCCGACGCCGGAATTTGTGCAAAATGGGCTCTTTAACGCCATCGAGTTAAAATTCTGTGCAGTTTCAGTTGCATACTCGGCCCACTGACATCTGGAAAGATGTTTTAGTAAGAGTGGCAAAGGAAAATCACTGTCTGCGTGAGTACGAAATAATGTGCACAATGCGGTGCCGGGGCATCTTGGCGGGATTGTGTCAGAACCCCCTCCCCCCCCCCCCCCCCCCATCCCTCAGTTTTTCACACGTACTTGATAATCAATGGGATGTATTGGCAAGGCATGGATCCCACTTGTTATCTCAATGAACAAAAGCAGAACAAATGTGCAAGCTCCGTGACGATGCGTAAGTACCCCTTCTATTGCGCTTACACAGCTTGAGCGCGGTTGCTTTACCACGTTCTATAAAAACTGTGGACGCATGCTCTAAGCGGCTTGACTTCACTCTCATGTCACTTGTTCGGTTTATCTCCTTTCTTGTGTAATATTGAAGAACAGTATTGGGAAAGAGAGCAATGGATATTATTTCGAAGGTTATGAAATGCGAATAGAAGTCTGCTTCAAAAATGAAGTTCTCCTGGTAAATGCCCTCGTCCTTAACGTAGTTCTGTACGTGTGTGAGTCATATTGTAAAAAAGTCAGCGCAAACAAGGCGGAACACAAGAAAGGAAGGACACAGTAGGAGCGCTTTCTATAGTACAACGTAAAAAGAAACGACCCCTCCCCTGCATAAAATGGTTTGACGGTATTGTGCAGGCCGTCCAGACGGGCTTCGTAAACTTGACTCATTGGCTTTAACATGTTGATGCTGATGTTATGTACTGATTCCATATACTCACTTGCTCTCGCGTAAAAGTAGACCACCAAAGTGAAGGCGTATTCTGCTACGGCGAAAAATGACCAAAGACTATGTTTACATGTTTTCACATCTACATAAAAACAACAATATAAAGAAAAATATTTAAACAACAGTTGACAGTCAGCATCCTTCCTTTTCCTCTGAACCTCTCGTAAAAAAAAATAGATATTGCGCGTGAAAGACGCCCCTGCGTGGTAAATTTTATCACTTATCCCGGCGCTGTGGCACATTTCATTACACTTATCTCTACGGCAAATGTAACACCAGTAAATAAAAGCACTGCAATGTGATTGCCCTGATTCATAATTTGCGATCTATTCAACCGAAAATTCATGAGAGCAATGAAGTCACACAGTGCAAGCAAGAGGCATAATATGAAAATCCATTTTTGTAAGGAAATCTTATGCTGCCTTTTTGCTCAGTTTACGGGAAATCGGCCTTCATGCGCGACGAAATGTTTGTACAGTGGTTGAAAAAAAAAAACTATCGATTATTGTTGTATTTATATTGCGGTAATTTTACACAGAAAAAAATGCAGGTAAAGAACGGCAAGGTGTGTCCGAGACTCTTGCATTTTGTTCAGTGCAGCAAATGAGATGTAACGGTATCAAGGGGCGTCCCGAAGGTCTCAGACACCTGTTACGTTTAAGAGCTCGTAGGGGGTGGTGGCTGTAAGGCGCCCAGTAATTACGCTTTATATAAATCGTCCCAATACAAAAGAGGATTTCGGGCAAAGGTTTTGCGGCTTCAGGTAACAGGGCACCCTGACTGGAACAACAACCTGAGCCTACCAGTAATATTCGAGAGACACGGGGTAAATGCTTTGCTTACGTATAATATTCGGCTCCATCCCGCCATATTTATCTGTATGAACGTTCGATTGCAACAGTAATATTGCCTCTTACAAATAGTTCTGCATGGTTACCAGTTTTCTACACAATAAAGGAATGACAAGAAAGGCAAATTCGTTCTGCCGTCACATAGATACCTGGACACTTTCGAGAAATTCTATCTGGAGGTAATCGCAAATATCAGCTGAAACGTTCCTCCACCAAATCTAAAAGATGTCATCTCAACCTGAAGCGTGATGGGTGATTTAATTCCAAAATATCCAAAGCGGCACTCTCTTATTCGAAAACATAATTTTATTTCTCATGGTAGTTCGATTTGTTTATGTGCTTTAAACGGGCCAGACGCTGAGCCAGAAGACAATAAGACCGGTCAGACAACCTGTCGCGGACAGTCTTTTGGTTGCACGACCATAAATAATAACAACGTTAGTTAGGAAAGGTAAACAGCTTGCATATTAAGCCCCGCCCATGCCAAATCCAGTCAAAGTCTAAATGGAATGTATGGAGATTTATAAAATGCTTTTTTCTGAGATCAGAAATTAAGGCAAGAGCGAATACGAATATTTCGCAAGCCAAGCCCTTTTATTTTGCTGCTGTTCCGACTTAATGCAAATTCATTGCTCTCATAAGAATAAGTTGGCCCTCAGGAAGGAACTTATCAAAATCGAAATTGCGGAATTTTTTTTTCAATAAACACTGTCGCAATTTGCATACTGGATGCATGTTTCTACGTATGTCATCTATACGCGCATCCTTACACACTCAGAGAGGCTGGTACACGTTGTGCACTCTTGCCTTCTTTCCCAGCAAATTAACCAAGTCTCCTGAGAAGCGTTCGGCCAGCAGTGGTACCCTTTATTCGTTCAGTGTGACTGGTCTTGTGGGCGACCAAATCTTTACAGGTGTTATGGACCCTTACTTTCGCTAATTGGGCTTTTGCAGTGGTGGGTGGTAGCCCCATTGCCTATTTGTAAGTTGTTATTGCGATAACAATTATACGGTCCCTTTCGGCGGATTTTACAGCGAAAGCTGTTATGATATTACAACAGCCGACTTTGGTGGTGTAGTCGTCCGCCGCCACCGCCGGTGTCTGTTACCGTTATCACTCGAAATAAGAAAATATATCTAGGATAGGATTTGAGCCCGGGCTGTCTGCATGGCAGTCAAGTATTCTACCACAGAGCCACGCTGGTGTTTGAAACTCTTTCGCAAAAGGCCATGCATATAGGCGTGATGTCGGGCAAGGAATCACGTTAACATATTGCCACGCGCGCTTCCCTTAATATTTTCCTGTAACCGACCCGTTACACTCGTAACCACCGCCTTACGCGCGCCGTGCTGGAATGGCAAACATTCCCGATTATTTTAGATTTTTCTGGTAAGCTTGAGCGCACAAAGCGAACACTGTATAGTTTAATGTGAAACTAACGCGGCTACCAGCGATAAGGCTGGAATCTTCGATGCCAAATGTATAAATGCCGACGCGCCTTACCTCTGATCAGATTATCGGACGACCGACGTCTGTGCTTGCCGCGTTCGCTGCACTTTGAGTGCCGCTTCTTTGACTGGGCGCAAGATAGCCAAGTAAAGCGTTTCAACTTTATCAGTTGCGTTTTCCTGCCCTTGCCGCCACAACCACGTGACAATATGTAACATAGCGTGGTAGATAAGTAGAATAACAACCAGGCGTTGCACAATGCGCATTGAGTAACATGTTGGTTCCTTAAAGGGCCCCTCACCACCCTGCGCTCAATGACGAGGGAGTGGTTTCCTCCCCGCCTTCGATAGCCTTCCTACAGGCCATATCTCCCCCTCACCACTTATTTCTTAAAAGCACGTGTACCATGTCAGCACTAAGCGTTGACCCTATCAAGATTTCGCGCTTGTCGGCTACACGCTTTTATCTCCGTTTGCGCAGTCGCAAATACAGACAATGAAGTGAAATCAGTTGATCGCGCACGATAGCCATACTATAGGCAAGGAAGAACGGATGGGCGGCTGCATGGCAAAGCAGTGCAGGAGACAATTCACATCTGATATTTCGCGTACACGGACCAATCGAGAGTATGTACTATATTGACGTCACGGGAATCACTGTTCTGCGTCACGAAGTGCGCCAGAAAGACGAGAAACGACAGGAGAGAATATTGCGCTCGTTTTAAATGCGAAGCATTTCTTAGCGAACCTCTGGCACTTTGAGCGTTTCTATCTATCTATCTATCTATCTATCTATCTATCTATCTATCTATCTATCTATCTAGCCGCCTACGTCTGGGTGCTCTCATGATCGCCTCCTTAAGTTGGTGTAGACCAAAATTTGCATGAGAGGGTAAAAGGATTTGACGAATATGATTGCCGGGTCATGACATGAATAACGTTAAAATCCTGTCGCGTACGTCGTCAAACCCTTTCCACTAGACACGTGTGGCACATACCCGTTTACCACGGGCCGCGGTGTACGGGTATGCGCCACAGGTGATTGACAGTTTATATCTACCCAGAAACTGCGAGAACAGACATTGGTAACTTAAATGTTAGAGCGTTAAGGAAAACCAACATCGCCAGCGTTGACTCAGCGAATGTAAATAATAAAAATTAGGATCCCAGCAGGAATCGAACCCAAGCATTTTGCGTGGCATTCGGGTATTCTACCACTGAGCTACGCCAGGTCTATAAACTGGCTTGGAAAAACAGCCTACGCAGGCGTACTATCGGTGCAACGTCAATTGTGGTTGTGGTGCTGGCTATCTAATTTTACAAGAAAGCAATAAACACTACATGATACTCCTACGATGTGTACTCCTACGATACAGGCGTCATATCAGATGAAAGTCTGTAGTTCCAGTGTTGGCTCCTCTTTTATAGCAGTCTAATAAACATTACATTTATATTCCTATGGTTCAGGAAGCTATATTGGAGCATTGCTCGACCACGGAGGAATACATTAACGTATGTTACATATGATATCCACATCACAGCACCGTAAAGTGCACTTCGTCCACCAGAACGACGCAGTGTCCTCTTCATTTCTTACGAGGCTGGGCGATGGCCTCATGCTGATTGAGGATGATGCCAGATTAATTGACAGCCGCTTTTTAGACTAGGCTACGTAGGCCACATACGCCCAGGTAGTCTACGAATACGACAAACACCATCCAATGAAGTTGGTCTACGTAGCACTATCCAGGCCTACCAGCCTCAACGGCCTAAACCTCACCAACACGAAGGGTGGCTTCAGGTTCGGACATGTCGCCGGCTCTGTCGACAGATAATTTATCGACGAAATGACCGAGGCATCCACAATTTCCAACAGCTGTACTATACCTCATACTTCACTACACATGGACCCCTTGTCACCACGATCACGACCGGATCCTATAACAAGTCATGACCAGCTGCTGGTGCTCACTGATCATGGTGATGATGCCCTTGTTCAAGAACTGTCAAGAACTTCTTGCACACATGCACACGGGTTCGTGAAACGTGAGTGCGTTTTCGGGACACGTGTAAGCACTACATATCAGCTTACCGCTTCTGATTTTGGTAATACCCACGTTGCCATTGGCTGCGTTACCCAACCGTAAACAACTGATTATATAACACATATGCGGCTGTTCAACAGATATATGTGTGCGTGTAAAATATATACAAATCTTTAGCGTCATTTTTTAACGTGTCGCTCAGTAAAAAAAGTTAGCCACAGTCACCTACCCGCCACATGCTTCGCATAACATCGACTCCCACGGTACGTGGGATCTGCCAATTTTTTAAATGCGAAGCATTTCTTAGCGAACTTCTGCGACTTTGAGCGTATCTATCTATCTATCTATCTATCTATCTATCTATCTATCTATCTATCTATCTATCTATCTATCTATCTATCTATCTATCTATCTATCTATCTATCTATCTATCTATCTATCTATCTATCTATCTATCTATCTATCTATCTAGCCGCCTACGACTTTGTGCTCTCCTGGCCGTTTCGTTAATCGGATGTATACCAAAATTGGTGTGTCATAACATGGCCTTATTACGAACATAAATGACAGGTCATATCATGAAAATCATTACACGCATGTCATGAACAGCATGATTTACATTCCACGACCTTAGGCTCTTGCGGCCGTTCCGTTAATTTCATATGCACCAAAATTAGTACGACGTGACAAGAATTCATGACGAACATAATGACTGGTCCTAACATGCAAATCATGACGCGCATGTCATGTGCAGCGTGATTTATATGACATGGTCTCTGGGCGCTCGCGGCCGTTTAAATGAAGGGATATATGCGAAAACTGGTATGACGAGACATTTCTGTATGAAGAACATAACTGACTCGTGGTAACATGAAAATCATGACATGCATGTCATGTATGACATGATTTACATGCCACGCTCATGACGCACTCGCGGCCGTTTCAGTAGATTGATATACACCAAAATTGGTATTGCGCGAAGTGACTGTATAAAAAACATGAATAACAGTTCGTAAGATGAAAACCATGATATGCATGTCATGTATGTCATGATTTACATGCCACGCTCATGATGCATTCGCGGCCGCTTCGCTAGCTTGATGTACACCAAAATTGGTATTGCGCGCAGCGACTGTATGACGAACGTAAATGAGACATGGTTGGTAACATGAAAATCATGACATGCATGACATGTACGACATGATTCACATGTCATGGTCATGGCGCATTCGTGGCCGTTTCGCTTGCGTGATGTACACCAAAATTGGTATTGCGCGACGCGACTGCATGACGAACGTAAATGAGAGGTGGTAACGTGGAAGCATGACATGCAGGTCATGTACGACATGATTTGCAAGCCACACTCATGATACATTCGCGGCCGTTTTCCTAGCTTGATATATACCAAAATTGGTATTGCGAGACGCTACTGTATGACGAACATGAATAACAGGTGGTAACATGAAAACTGTGACATGATGTCATGTATGTCATGATTTACATGCCGTGCTCATGGTGCATTCGCGGCCGTTTCGCTAGCTTGATATACACCAAAATTGGTATTGCGCGAAGCGACTGTATGACGAACGTAAATAAAAGGTGTTAACATGAAAATCATGACATGCATGTCATGTATGGCATGATTTACATGCTATACTCGTGGTGCACTCGCGGCCATTTCGCTCGTTTGATATACACCAAAATTAATATTGCGCGATGACGAACATAAATGAGAGGTCTTAACATGCGAATTATGTTATGCATGTCATGTACGGTGTGATTTACATGCCACTGTCATGGTGTGCTTCCGGCCGTTTTGTTAACTGGATATATACCGAAATTGGTATGACACGACTCGAGTGCGTGATGAAAATAAGCGACAGGTCATGCATTGTATATACCAGAATATGCGTTTCATTGGCATGGTGTATACTAGATTGTGCATGCGTGCATGGCAAACATGCGATATATGGTGGACTAGATGCCATGGCATGAATGATTTCATTTGACTCAAAGACAAACAAGGCGATGTATGCAGCTCTTTGCTGGCTGCTTCGCATTACATCGATTCCCACAGTGCGTGGGATCTGCCGAATTTTTTCTACGTTCAAAGGCTGGTGAAGGGCCCTTTAAAGCTTTCAAATCATTAAAAAGGGGCCAGCCGAAATTCTTTATCGTCAGCCGCAGCATTGACGAAGTACACATAATACCTTACAAATGTCTAACAGGTGCCTCGCTTCTCTGCAGAATGATGAATAATGGTCATAGCGGGTGATTCCCTGCTTAACAAGTATTGCAGCTTCACGCTGCCGGTGCCAAGCCTGAAGGAAGAGCGCAGCTCGGGTGGCCTGCCTTGTTTCTCTTTATTTATTTATATATATTTCTTCTTTTGCTTTATCTCTCTCTGTTTCTTGTGTCTCTTTTTTTTTTGTAATTGTCTCTTTCTATTTCTTTCTTTCTCTCTTTGTCTATTTATTTTTCTTTTTCGCTCCTTCTATCTTTATTTTCTTTCTTCCATTTCTATCTCTCTTTTCTTGTTTCTGTTTACTTCTCTCTTTCTTTCTTTTCGTGTCTTGCTCTCTGTTCTTTTTTTTCTATCTCTATTTCGTGTCCCCTTCATTCTATCTATTTCTGTGTCTTTCTCTGTCTTTTTAACTCTTTCTATCTTTCTTTCTTCCATTTCTCTCTCGTTCTGCTTCTTTCACTTTCTTTGTTTCTCGTTATTTCTCTCTTTCTCCCTCTTTGCTTCGCCCTTGATGCGAAACCGTTACTTTTTCTTATGAACATATTTTGTGTTTCTCTTCCACTATTCTTCATATCTAAGGGTGGTGCGCCAAAAGTAATTCTGTTGATGATGTAGGCTTATGTGAGGCGTCCTGTTCCTTGAATTCTCGTCTTCTGTTTGCGACCCTCTTTACGATATGTCTAACCGACGCGACAGTTATTTTTAAGTCGTTGCGATGTGGCAAGCCGCACTCCGTCCTTTGGAAGACCAACCCAAGAATACCGAGTGTATTGACCTTTGAAAGGTGTATTAACGCGGTAGCGTTAAAGGGCTCGTTTCGCAGAAATTCCGGTGCCGGAGTCGGCGTAAGTGTCGGTGTCGGCATCGTCGGTGGTGAGCGAATAATCATCATCTTGTCCGTCACCGAAAAATCGAGTCACGATGGAAATAAAATAAATAATAAAAAAATCTTCGGTTCGAGTGAGAATCAAACCCAGACAGTCTGCGCGACAAGCAGGTGTCCTACCACAGAGCTATGCTGTCACTTTTTTTCTCTTTAATGCATGGAAATATTATCTGTAAATACTGCGCACAACATAGTTCATCACATTAGATAATAATTACTGGAATTTAACGTCCCAACACAACGGTATCAATATGACAGACGCCGTAGGGCAGGGCTCAGGAAATTTCGACCACCTGGTGTTCTTTAACGTGCACCTAAATCTCACTACACGGCCCTCAACTGTTATTTCCTCCATCGAAAGTGGAGCCGCGACGGATTCATCACATTAGAATTACCTTAATATGTACAGCAGCCAGATTGTTTCAGAGAGTAGGAGGTATTTCGAAAGCCGCGCAAAGACGCACAAGTGTCCAGAAGTGCAAGCCACTCCTATTGCGTGAAGCTGCTTCGAAAAAAAAAAAAAACACCATATGAATGGCATGTTGTGGAAGGAGTCTCCTTAACGCATGTAACATTGCGTGGCACAAGCGTGGAATTGCGCCAGACGTCAAAACTAGTTAATGGAGCAACGAGTGGGCGTTTTCAAGGCCCACCCATTACAAAGAGCTCTGATATATTTAATCATCTTCAGCAGCAAAAGCCCCAATGAAGTGAACAGCTGCGTAGGATCGCGTGTTGCCTTACGGACGCGTAGTGAGCCCTTCCCCGATTCGCAATAGGAATATTTATGCCGTAGTGGGCACTTGAAAACTGTACTTGCAGTAGGCTCTCTAGGGTAGATCGAAAAGGCCAATGTTTCGTGCACAGTCGTTCGTTTCCTTAAGGCATGGTGGAGGCATGCAACGAGAACCGAAGCTAGGCTAGCAGTTCAGAAGGCGATGCGCACGGGACACGAATACGCTATCGCGTTCTACTCTTGAAGCCGAAGCTCAAGCGTCCACCAACTTTTTCCGTTCAGTGTTACATCAGGGTCTGGAATGACTTTGCGTCGGCGTCCGCTTGACCTTTTATTCCTTTTTTACAATTAGAGGTTCCGATTTCTCAGCGGCACACGATAGTCCACAACCCGCCAAGGTATTTTCAGTCTGATCTACTGCCTCCGTTAATGCAGTTTATGCCCCTAGTGTCCACATGGTAAGCCAAATGTATATAGGGTGAGTTGAATTTCCTCCACTTCCAATAGGACAATTGGTAGGGACAATCGCCCCTCCATCCCTCCGAAACCTTTCTGCACCCAACGCTGTTTTGCGCTGCCTCCAGGACTAGAGGCATTGCAAGCTTTCTTCACCTCACCTGGTTTTGCACTGCCGCCGTGATCGGCC
Organism: Rhipicephalus sanguineus; assembly: GCF_013339695.2. Taxonomy (NCBI): domain Eukaryota; kingdom Metazoa; phylum Arthropoda; class Arachnida; order Ixodida; family Ixodidae; genus Rhipicephalus; species Rhipicephalus sanguineus. The sequence goes on along the minus strand of NC_051177.1, from coordinate 61,310,088 downwards.
CACCTTCAACCAAGAGATGATACCATGCGATGGAGTCATAGTGACGACATGATGACGTCCCAAATCTTGCGCTATGTGACCTCTTGGTTATGTCATATGGGAACGTCATCATGTCATGATTTTTCACAACGCTTATGCTGACGCCGATGCCGCGGGACGCGGACTCCGACGGTCAATTTACTGTTTTACGAGGCATCTAAGCCTCTCGCGTTAACTAAAGACACCCGCGCGGATTTATTCACGTTCAATTAAATTGTGCTCCATCGTTTCCCTAACTTTCCCAGTGCAAGTACACCTCAGCTATAGGAGCGCCATCTGCGTTGGCGCGTGAATCAAAGCGGGCGAAGTGAGAGAGTGGCGCGGCTCCTCCAGCCAGCGCCGCGTCCGACGGCCGAGCTGAAACCCGCAGATGCGAATTCGCGTCCGCCCGCACCGGTAGTCCTCTATCAGCGGCTCGCATCCATACCCTCCTCGGCTTCTCCTGACACTTCGACACGGGCCTTTCGCCGCGCACTTTGCCGGTGTTCGTGGCGTCGACGTGAAGTGTGGTGCGACTGAAGAGGAGGACTTCTTTTTCTTTTCTTTCTTTTTTTTTTAGAGGCGTGCTTCCACATCGTGACGTTAATTCGGCCTTGCCTTCTCTGGATCGGAGCTGGATTTTTACATCGTCCAAGAAACGCTCTGACAATTGGTGCTAAGGTAAGCTTAAAAGTAGGTCTTATGCTCTTTTTAAGTTGCCTTTTTCTGTCATCTCACGGCGTCTTACATGCAAAACCTGGCCTGTTCCAAAGACGCCGTTCATAAGAAGTAAATACTATGAGCTGCATTTTTTATCTATTTAATTGCCAAATAATTACCTATTTTGCTATTAATTTAGTTGTTCGCTGCAAATCAAGTCATAGTGGCAGCATTTTCACAAGCACCTCGTACTTAGAAGACTTCTTTAAAACGGTTTAACAGAATATCGAGTTTAACGAAAAAATTCGCGAGCGTGCGAAACAACGTGCTTCGAGGAAGATAAGTCAAAAAGAGCGTTTAAAATATTACGCTTTTAATTCTTTGTGAGTTGCTAGAACATTTTATCATTTTCTACTACTTAATGTCCACTCCATCTCTTATTAAGTTGGGATTATCTTATCGGCAGCATGCACTTTAAGAATAACGGTGAGATTAATGCGCATTCGTATGGTAAGAACTTTATTGAGTGTGTTGGAATTGTACGCGTGAGAGAACGTGACTGTCCAATTTAAAATATTATTACTTTAGTTATTTTAACATCGACGTACAATAAACTTCAGGAGCTGAGCAATATAGATTATCTATGAAGCCGATATTCATATAAGCCTTTGGTTAACATGGTTCGTAATAGCAAACAAATAACGAAGTTTCTCCGATGCTTGTAGATATACCGAAAATTCTTTCGATAACTACTCGTAGATGCTAGCGTGGTTTCTCGAGTACCTTGATGGTCTAGGTGTCGCGTGACTACCATGGTACATGCTTGTGACAGCTAACTGATATCAGTTTCACTCACAATTATCAGTTATTCGAAGCATCTCTTTGGCGCACATTTTACAACGCGATTTGCCGTCTGCCAGACTAAAAGCGATTATGCTAACCACTTTTTATAGAAGAAATTTTTTCCCAGGTGAAATCGCATCATTTGATAAGGGACCGTCAATACTGCCAGCTGGGCTGCGCGGGGGGGGGGGGGGTATCCAAAGGTTGACGTCACAGCCTCGGCAATGAGTTTTTGGGGGGTCACGCCTGTTAACGCAGCCCAGAGAAGATTATGACGGCGCCCAGGGAGCCGTCTATGAAAAGATTTATAGGGCGATCCTGTGACGAGGATGGCGAAGTAATAATCATGCTTGATCCCGGAGAGCACATACTTGAATAGTCAGCTGATCCCTGAGACAGTGCAATCAGGGGTCGTGTTTGGGTGAAGTGAATCATGTGTTGGTGCTTTCTTTGTATTTCAGATTTTCCTGTATGGGCACTTAGTCGTTATGCGGTCCAAAAATTTGCTGAAGGTGAACAGGTTTTCGATATTTAGATAAACGGCGTTGAGAGAACGTCCATTTACCATATACATTTTTTTTCTTTCTCGCGTCACTCTCTTTTATCGCCTCATTTTTATTTACAATACGCACGAAGGCTTGATGTAATAATGTGCTGCGTATAGTTTATTTTTTGGGGCTACTGAATCATTTACAAAAATTATGTCAAAAGACGAGACACTTTGCGATTTTTAAAAAATAATTTCCCGCGTGCTCCGATGTCGGTCAGCACATAAGACGAAACGAGAGCGTGTGGGGCCACAAATATGTGAAACGAGAACTTTCCTTTCTCAGTTTTCGTTAAAGGGCACTAAAGAGCAAAACGATTTTTCTCGCATTAGTAAAGTGGTCTTCCACGATACCAAAAACACCACGCTTGCTGCGAGAAGACGCTTAACAAGCGAGAAAACGTGCAAAAAGAAAATACAGGTGGCGACGCCACCTTGGAATTCCCGCACCATTTGCCGTGACGTCACATATTTTTGACAGCGCCTGCTTGGGCCTACGTCGTTCCTAATCGGTTAAATCGAAGTACATTGTCCTATGAGGGGGCAGAGACTTGACAAAACGAGTTTGTGGAAATTTCATCGAGCCAGTGGTGCCAAAATACGTTAAATGATCTTTTAAATCTTTTACTTCACGAATTACAAAGTTCAGCGCGACATTTAAAAATGAAACATTGAACTTGGTTTTCTCCGCTAATAATAAACCTATGGTGGTGAAATAAACAACACAAGAGTTCTTCGAGCACACTTTATCAATATAAACCAATTCATTCTTTCTCTTTAGTGTTCCTTTAAACTGAACCTTGTGAAAGGAGTCACTTCTTTCGTCGATCTTCCCTTAGAACGCTACAAAGTTATTGTGAGTGATTCTATTTTAACCCAGCAGGTCTTTTTGTTTTCGACCGCTTAACCGGCGCATGCAGGTTCTATATTGAATTTACTTGCTCTCTTTACAAAACCTTGAAAATTGCCCGTAACTTGTGGCAGTGCTGTCATTTACTTAGCCGGACAATTCCAAGATATAAACAATAGTTGGACGAGAAATAAAACTTTATATTCGTGTAACCACCGAGCTCTGTATTATTATCAGTTGAAATCGTTAGTACGCTGCATATATTATACTTTACATGATGGACCCATGAGTACACACGGCTCTGGCACATGAAAAAGCTTTGTGTCAGACGGATCTCGAGATAAAATGTTGTACCCAAAACGTCTGACGAAATAGACTGGCATTTATTATTCAACTTCATTGAACTGCGTCTATCAAAAACTAGCTTGCGTTAGTATATAAATAGGCACTTCCGTTAAGTGGCTGTACATTGGGAAGCCATTGATCTGAATTCCTAAATCGCAATGTATGCAGTGGAGTAATTATTTTAAAAAATAATTGTCGGAAGTTTAGTAACAATATGTTTATTTTTCCTGAAGCTAATACTTCTTTAGAGCAATCTAGCTGAAGGAGTATATCGATGCCATATTCTACAGATGAGTACTGAAAATTGTGATTACTTTACAAACATTAATTTGGCCCATAAAATGCACCATGTCACGCGAACGATTGCTGTAAAGGATCTTAATATGCGCCGCACGCATCAAAACTAGTCCGTCCGGTGCTTTCTGGGGCTTTCTGGCGTACGAATATGCACCGGTGCTGCACGAGAAATCTTCTTTCGAGATGTAAATAAAAGTCGAGACGAATTCTCATTTATATAGAAACCAGTGATTGCCGGCGGTCATCTTTACATAGACGGTACTTCTTGCCCTTTCTCATTATGCGAACTTCACCACTATTACCTATATAAAAGAAATGCTTAGCTACGACGATTAATTATAACATGCACTGACAGCGGCTTTTAAATCTGCGCTCAACATCGGGTAAATTGCTGCCGACTACATGTTCTACCGAGTGAGGCGTTCACGTAGAGCCGCAGGCGTGCGCACGGGTGGTGGGGGCTCTAATACCTTGTCTTTGCTCTGCGTTCTTATCGTAGGGGCATCCATGGTTCGGGGTCGGCAAGATCGGGGTGTGTGTGGGGGGGGGGGGGGGGGGGGGGGGAGTGCAATTGTGCCTTCCCCCCAGGGCAGAACCCTCTGCTCGCCGATGCGTAGAACAGCCTGTTTACCACATATACGTAGTCCACATATCCACCTTTGATGTCACCGCCAATATTCACGAGCATCCTTCTAACCTCGCCTCCAACTCACGTCTTTAAGACGAACGTGTTTTTTCTGCGACGAAACGACGAAACGCTCGAGGCAAAAGTGAGTTGCCTCCTTTGATGAGTCGTTGAACTCGGCGAAGAGAGCGAATGAAACTTCGAGGGCGCTCGTCTGATCAATGCCCCGGTTGAAAAGACGAGGGCACAGTCTATGACATCGCAACCTGAGTAGCGCGGATACGAGAAGCCCTCGAAACATTTTTTTCATGTGTGTTTAGGTGTTCTGAATAAGGAACAAATCGTCGCTGGATGCAACCGTAGAATGTACAGTGCAGTTAGATGCCGGATGCACCATCTAGGTACGATGTGGCGTATGTATTCACTGCTCTAAATAGGACAATAAATAAAGGATGCCACGTGATGTATTCGTAAACAATACCTCCAACACAGAGTGCGGGCATCGGTATAGCCATCCAGGAAAAGACTACGCTTTGAATGGCTCCGCTGAGAACCCTAGCTTCGTCTCGTCTCAGATACCGAGAACATTTGCATGACAGGAGGAGTGGCAGTTGTATACATATTGGGTGTGGCAACCGCGTCTCTGTTTCATGCTTGATGAACTAATTTATACACGATTGACTAATAGTTTATCAATGAATTCGACAGGGTGGCAGACATGGAGAAGTCAGCATGAAACAAAAGAAATTAAACCCGTACACTGCACCTTGGCGCCGTACCCGATGGCAGACAGAAAACAAATGCGCAAATCGCAGAGCCCACTTGAAGAATTTATGAATGAAAATTTATAGGAAGTAGTCAATAACATCCTGATGGGGCATATTCCGTTTACATAACCCAACAATCTTACATAAATATGGCGTCCTTCAAGGAAGGTTCACGAAAAGTTCTACAAGGGAGTCGCGAGAACAGACAGGCAAAGCGAGCGCACAGATGAGCAAATTTTCAGTGCACGCATGCGCATTTCTTAGAAGTATTGTTTGGCACTATCAGGAAACCAACCTTCCTTTAGAGAAATTTCACTGCGAAAAAAAATTATAATTTGGTCATGAAATGCAACTTTCGACGCCAGTAAAGATCTTTTCATTAATTTCACGACGGCTTCTAAAATTTGTTGAGCATATGTCGCTGCACGCCACGTGAGTAAGTTATGGACATATAATAATAATAATAATAATAATAATAATAATAATAATAATAATAATAATAATAATAATAATAATAATAATAATAATAATAATAATAATAATAATAATAATAATAATAATAATAATATCTTCTGTTTTACGCGTCAAAACCACGATGTGATTATGAGGCACGCCGTAGGGGAGGGCTCAGGAAAATTCAACCAGGTGGTGTTCTTTAACATGCACTACCATCGAACAGTACACGGGGATTTAGCACATCGCCTCCATCGAAACGCAACGGCCATGACCTGGATCGAACGCGCCTCCTTCGGGTCAGCATCCGAGCACCGCAACCACTGTACCACCGAGGCGGACTGAGGTATAGAAATTACTTAAACGCTGTCAACGCGACGAACGCTTTTACTGCCGTGTGCTGTAGGCGAGCAAGAGAGCTCGCTAACGCGAATCACCAACATGCCTCGTTAGTCAGAGTCCCCACGCTGACTACCCAGCAATGTCGTCCGCGCTTTGCTAAATCATGTGAAAGACGTCGCGTCTTATTTATTACCGCATAGCCTGAAAATAGCACATTGCTGAAAAGTCTTAGCTTCATTTATTTCAACGTTATTTTCCAGGAAAGCAAATTCAGGAATCTCAATCAGTAGTCTGGATATGGGTTTGAGTTTGGCGCCCGTACTTGGCGACATTTTTATGACAGGTTATTACAGGAACTCACTCGTTCGCCTGCAGTGGAGTGCAGTAAGTCTGCTCCGTCGCGTTGACGACTTCCTAGCAATTTCTATTTCAGAACTTTGTGACGCGCAGCGGGATGTTGAACCAACTTGAGGCGACTTCACGGAACAAATGACGTCGTTTGCCTTAATGACAGTGTTGCCATCTATTCACTCGATGAGATTTTTCGTCAGGAACATTGCTATTGAAAGAGAACTGCTGTTCTTTTTTGCCCTACACATCTCAAGCTTGTTTTATTGTGAAACAAGGTATGAGTAAAAAAACATCTTCGCGAGATACTCTCGCGCTCATACGAGGGCTCCTTCGAATAAAGCTTTACAGCACGAGTCGACAAGCAGAACTGAACGGCTATCTCACCAATATCCTAGTAAGGTAGCAGTAGCGTTAGCCCATCAAAAAAAAAATCAACACCACGTTGAGATTGTTCTTCAGCAAAGCTGATAGGGGCGGCCCCGCTGTTTATCACTGGCTCTATCACGGAGCCATTCCACTCTGTGTATGTGGGTGATCAGGGAAGCTGTGCAGCACACCGCCCAGAAGTGACAGCGAATTTTGATGAAAGAGGCAGTAAAGTACAGTCGTCAGCAAGCTTAACTCGAACGCTCTGCAGCATGTCCTGAAACGGTTTGATTGACGCCAGCGCCGTGTGCTTTGGGTTTTGTTGCCGAGATGTTACCAATGCATGCCCACATACTATCCAAGCACACGGAGGTATCATCTCGGCAACAGCGCCCAGCGCTTCGCGGCTGGTGTCAGTCAAACCAATGCAGACCACGCTGCGGAGCGTTCGAGTTAAGCTTGCTGACGAATGTACATAATTTTCATGAAATGTACGCGAAGTGCCTTTGAAATGTAGCTTATGCTCCTGTAATGTTTTCCATTTGAGCATCGTGCGTCATTTTGTGTGCCATGGCTTGCCGCATGCGCTTGGCGTTTCGTGCAAGATCCTGAGGACCCAGCGTACATATTTATTGCCCCATTCTCCGTTTGGCGACACTTTAATGGACCACCGGTGAGAGGTGGCGTTTCCTTAATTTATGTGGCGCACACGTTTTTGCTTGCGGACACTTCTTCATTTTTCGTTATGCAGTGCTGGGTAGTTAGGCTTGAGTGATTTGTGTGGCACACACCTGTGCTAGGGACAAATTGCCTACGGACATTCGTTTTGCCTCGGTATATGTATGCAGCTTCGCTCTAAAAAAGCGCCCCAGGAAAGACTCGAGCATCGAAGCATTCCAAATCTAAGATTACTAGGATACTCGATGCGCTACACCATCTTTCCTACAACCTTATCTGAAGTTTGTCATGAAGGCTGTACTTTTACCGTCCGTAACAAAATGACTGAAATATTAAGGCTATTTAATACAGAACAAAACAAAAAACGTACTAGTAGATATGCTAAAATTTGGGCGTCGCTCTTCAAGCAAGTCTTCATGGAGTTTCGGACAAGGTTATTTGGAAGTCAGATCAAGGAGTACGGACGAGCGCGGGCGACAGCCTTGAAAAAACTTAGCCGGTTTACTTTCCACTGTAAACTTGCATAATGACCGTACTATTGAAATAGGACCTCGATGTCTTTCATATCATTATGCCTTGCAGATCACAGTTCACGAACAACTTTCCTCAAGACTGTAATTATAAGGAACAACTGCGCTGACTGTCTTATTCTGAAATTATGTAACAGAGGCTAATACGCTGTTATAGGCATAAACAAAGTAAGCAATTTTTTAAATGCTATCATTTGCAAAATACTCTCCGCCCATAAATCAGATTCTTGGGGGTCGCCCGTGTCGAACACAGTCGTTTGACGTTTCGTTGTTGGTGTTTAAGAGTTGCACATACGGGAGGGAGCCTAGATTGCAGCCGGCTGCGTCGGTGCATAAGTAAATAGATTCAAGTGTCCATTTCCTCGCACCTGCATGCGTACTTCGCCCGGAAAAACGACGCAAAAGGTCTTCGAGAAATGTAAACAAAGCCAAGCACTAACAAAACAAAAAAACAAACAAAAAAACGAAACCAGCTCATTTGAGAGGAAAGTTAGGCTTTATGGTTTGAATGCCAGATTTGAGACATCGCTAATTAGCCTGAAAGCACGTCGGACGAGAAAAAGAAGCGCAGCATTCTCTCTTGCCTGCTTCTCTTTCTCGTAAGACATCTTGTTTTGCATTAATTATACAGGTATCAAGAAACCCGAACAATCGATCAATATACACTTTCCTTGATGTTCACGTGAAGATTAAGCAAATCACTGCTGCACTTGTAACGCACTTAAGTCCTCTTCGACGGGTCTTCTCGTCCTGATACACCATAAACATAAAGTTAGTAAAATGTACTCGTCAAATCACATTGATTAAATTACTCTCGATGAGCAAATCACATACGGCTGTCCCATCTTCATGGGCACACCTTTTTTTTACGTCACACGCTATAATCGACGCTGTCTTTTTTTTTTTCTTGTGAACACCTGCTGCGCGGCATCGAAGCAATATAGAAGTGTGTGTGCCCATTTTATACGCGACCTCATTTATCATCAGTATCTGCTGACAGGGAGGCAGGAACTCTTATAGAGGTCAACTCCGTTCCCCGGTAGTTCACGCAACGAAGAGATAAGTAGTCTGTCTTCGACGTTTCGCAACAGGAACTGCACAATGACCCCCTATTGTGTGCCTCCGTGACTATGCTTTGGCTGCGTACGCAGAGAACTATCGCCAACATCTTATAATGTATTGGCTATTGTATAGCCCGTCTTTTTGTTATTTTTCATCACGAGGCGATGGTGGTTTTGTGCCAACATTATTAGCTCAACATCGTCCTCGCTAATTCATAGAAGGTACAGAGCAGTAGACTTTTTGTGAAGCCAAACAGCAAGAATTTCGCAATGACTCTGCTATTGTGTCCCGCCTTTAGTACACGCTTTAGATCTATACACAGCAAACTATCACCAACATAGTGTAATGTGTCGGGTATTGTGCGACACTTCTTTACTTTTCATCTCCATGCTTAATTGTGGCGCTGTGCCAACATGGAGCCCTGAACGAACTCTCTCATGGGCGGTCATGAACGCAGTGACGACTCACATCTAAAATTAGGAAAAAGCATCTGCACCTGCTCGAAGAATCACTCGTGTGTGGAATGGAGGGGCGCCCTTCGTGCTATCTGATGGAATCCATAAATACCAGTCTGAAGAAAACTAGTGCCCAAATTGTTTCAATGCACCTTGGCTCTCTCGCTATGAATTCCTACAAAATATAAATTTTTCCCCGTCAAAGATGTGTCAAAGTAATGCCGGAAAACACAATTTTGACGCTGTGCTGTTTTTTGTGTGTGTAGAGTAGAAATACGTAAAATTAATTTCCACGGTACTTTGTAAAGAAATGCATTGCAATTAAGTGCGCTCATTTTCTTTAAAATAGGCATTTAAAAATCCCGCAGAATCTATGTTTTCTTATTTCCCTTCTACCATATCTTTCCTAGCGTTATACGTAGCCAAATTCAGATTCCAATGGTACGGACAGGCCGCCATTGGAATCTGAATTTGGCTACGTATAACGCTAGAACTTTATCTAGTGAGGCGAGTCTAGCTGTACTATTCGAGGAATTAGAGGGTGTTAAATGGGATGTAATAGGGCTCAGTGAGGTTAGGAGGCCACAGGAGGCTAATACAGTGTTGAAGAACGGACACGTCCTATGCTATCGTGGCTTAGCTGACAGAAGAGAACTAGGAGTGGGGTTCCTTATTCATAAAGATATAGCTGGCAATATAGAGGAATACTATAGCATTAATGAGAGGGTGATATGTATCGTAATTAGGTTTAATAAGAGGTACAAGAGGAAGGTGATACAGGCCTACGCGCCTACATCCAGCCATGATGATCAAATGATTGAATGCTTCTACGAAGACGTAGAATCAGCAATGAATAAGGTAAAGACACAGTATACTGTACTGATGGGCGACTTTAATGCAAAGGTAGGCAAGAAGCAGGCTGGAGATCATGCAGTTGGGGAATATGGCGTCGGCTCTAGAAACGCCAGAGGGGAGTTACTAGTAGAGTTTGCAGAACGCAATAATTTACGCATCTTGAATACCTTCTACAGAAAACGGGCTACTCGTAAGTGGACGTGGAGGAGTCCTAACGGAGAAACTAAAAATGAAATAGACTTCATAATGTGCGGCCACCTGGGCATTGTACAGGATGTGGAAGTAGTTAACAAGATCCGATGCAGTGACCATAGAATGGTAAGATCTAGAATTCAACTTGACGTGAGGAAGGAACGGAAGAAACTGATACGCAAGAAGCCAATTAATGAACTGGCTCTGAGAGGGAAAGTTCAGGAATTCAGAGTTTCACTTCAGAATAGGTACGCGGCTTTAACCGAGGAAACCGACCTTAGCGTAGACGCAATAAATGATAATCTGACTAGTATCATCAAGGAGTGTGCAGTGGAAGTCGGGGGTCGTTAGACAGGACACTGGTAAGCTATCCCAAGAGACGAAAAACCTCATTAAGAAACGTCAAGCTATGAAAGCCTCAAATGCAACAGACAAAATAGAGCTGGCGGAGCTTTCGAAGTTAATCAATAGGCGTAAAGTAGCCGACATAAGAAAGTATAATATGGAGAGAATTGAGCTTGCTCTAAAGAACGGAAGAAGCCTCAAAGCTATTAAGACAAAACTGTGCATAGGCAAAAATCAGATGTATGCATTAAGGGACAAGGAAGGCAAGGTCACAAACAATATGGATAGAATACTTGAGGTAGCGGAAGAGTTCTACAGAGATCTGTACAGCAGCCGAGGCATTCAGGATGATAACGTAAGAAGGAGTAATAGCGCAGAGGAATCTGACATCCCACCAGTATTGACAGGAGAAGTAAAGAAAGCCCTAAAGGGAATGCAAAGAGGCAAAGCAGCTGGTGAGGATCAGGTAACATCAGACCTGTTGAAAGACGGTGGAGAGATTATGTTAGAGAAACTGGCCACCCTGTATACGAAGTGCCTCTCGACGGGGAGGATACCAGAATCTTGGAAGAATGCCAACATCATCTTGATCCATAAGAAAGGGGACGTCAAGGACCTGAAAAATTACAGGCCCATAAGCTTACTGTCCGTTGTCTACAAGCTATTTACAAAAGTAATTGCGAACAGAATTAATACGACATTAGAGTTCAATCAACCAAGGGACCAGGCAGGATTTCGCACAGGATTCTCAACAATAGACCATATTCATACTATCAATCAGGTGATAGAGAAATGCGCGGAATACAACCAACCCCTATACATAGCCTTCATAGATTACGAGAAGGCATTTGATTCGGTGGAGACATCAGCAGTCATGCAAGCACTGCGGAATCAAGGCATCGACGAAGCCTATATAAACATAATGGAAGAAATCTACAGCGGATCCACAGCCACTATAGTCCTCCATAAAGAAAGCGACAGAATCCCAATAAAGAAGGGCGTACGGCAGGGAGACACGATCTCTCCAATGTTATTCACCGCGTGTTTACAGGAGGTTTTCAGAGCCCTAGATTGGGAAGAGTTAGGGATAAGAGTTAATGGAGAGTATCTCAGTAACCTACGATTCGCTGATGACATTGCATTGATCAGTAAAGCGGGAGACGAATTGCAGCTCATGATTACTGAACTGGATACGGAAAGTAGAAGAGTAGGTCTGAAAATTAATATGCATAAAACTAAAGTAATGTGGAACAATCTTGGCAGAGAACAGCACTTTGCGATAGGTGGCGAGACACTGGAAGTTGTAAAAGAGTACGTCTACTTAGGACAGGTAGTAACCGCGGAGCCGAACCATGAGAGTGAAACAACTAGAAGAATAAGGATGGGCTGGGGCTATTCGGCAAGCATTATCAAATCATGAATGGTAATCTACCACTATCCCTCAAGAGGAAGGTATATAACATCTGCATCTTACCGGTACTTACCTACGGAGCAGAAACCTGGAGACTTACAAAGAGGGTTCAACTTAAATTGAGGACGACGTAGCGAGCGATGGAAAGGAAAATGATAGGTGTAACCTTAAGAGACAGGAAGAGAGCACAGTGGGTCAGGGAACAAACAGGGGTTAAGGACATCATAGTTGAAATCAAGAAGAAGAAATGGATATGGGCCGGACACGTAGCACGTCGGCAGGATAACCGGTGGTCATTAAGGGTAACTGACTGGATTCCAAGAGATGGCAAACGCGTGAGGGGGAGACAGAAAATTAGGTGGGTAGATGAGATTAAGAAGTTTGCAGGTATTACGTGGCAGCAGAAAGCACAGGACCGGGTTGATTGGCGGAACATGGGAGAGGCCTTTGCCCTGCAGTGGGCGTAGACAGGCTGATGATGATATCTTTCCACTCACTCCTGACACTTGCGGAGTGATAGGAACAAAATTCGAATAACCACGTGACTATTATTAATGCAGCAGTTATCAGCGTGGAACTTACACAGCTAGTGCCTGAAAAAAAAATTGCAAACGAGGATAGCAATCTTGGATAAGGAAATATATTTTACAATAAAGTAAAAACTAAGGTTTCTGCACAAAAATCAAGCTAGGGTCACAATTACTTGGTTTGTTCAAGACTTTGGTTTGTTCAGAACTTGATCGTTAAAATTGGCAACTGGTTGATAAGTCTGTACTTTAGAAATAGTGTTGAATAGCTTCTTATGAAGTAGAGTTGTGAAAGTATCGTAAAACACTTTATTTCCTTTTGCGCCATCCGCACCCTTGCTTTCTAATAGTTCATTTCTCACAAAAATGTTTCTTGTGCCACATTTCTGTTCACTTCTGGCAATACACTTTTACTAAAGGCTAACGAAGGGGCCACATTGATGGCATTACTGGGATGAGAGCGTGTGGTTCTTAAGGTATGGATGGTTGGGAACGCGAACGGTCCCACCAAACCGACGACGCTGCTTGCAGGTTTAGAACGAACGACACTTTATAAAAAAATTACAGCATATCCACGGCTGAATGATGAAGAGCTTAGGCGAAGCTCCTGAAGCAATCATGGTCTCGGGATTGGCTTCTCGTTGAGCCCGTTTCGCAGCGGCGTCCTTGACGCGCACCGTCTCAGGATCCGCCTGGCTACCGCCAAAGCGAGCGCCCGCCGCTGCGCATCGTTCATGCTCCACCAACGATCCGACACGTACGGCGACGATCCAGGAGAATGAGAGAGGCGCTCGCTCCCCGCGCATCCCCGCGCAGCCCGCGCAGCAGCCGATCGGAGAGCAGCGGCACTTCTAGCGCCATCTAGTGTCGATTCACACAAGCGCCATATTGCACACAATTCTATTGGACCAACGCCATCTAGGAAATGAGTCGAGAAATGGTGATGACGACACGGATTGTGTACAGCGCCATCTAGAATATCGTCCCTGAACTGCAGTTTGTATGTACTTCTATGAGACAGCGCCATCTGCCGTTTACGCCGGAGAGAAATACTGCCGTTTACGCCGGACAACGGAGACGTGACAAGGTTAGACTAAGAGGAGCTGCGCCCCTAAAACATTGAGAGACACAAAAACACAACAGCAAGCACATCACACACAAATGAACAGAAAGGATGAAATAAGAAAAGTTTCTGAGGAGTGATGCGTCCTTAGGAAAGTCAGTCTCGGCCGACAGAGTCTCACCCGTCGGGGAGTCGAACGCGCTGGGCGATGCGAGGTGACGAGCGACGCGGGATGGCTTCGAAGATGTTGGCACTGGCTTGTAAAGACCGATGAGGAACATGGAGCCTTGCAGAAGCGAAGCGCTGGAGGCGGAGGACGTCAGCGGCCACGTGAAGCCCGCAGCTCCAACTCGTGGACCGCGTCCCTATAGGCGCCGACACTCGGGCCCCGTCAACACCGTCTGCGCACTCTGTATTTTTTTCTTCTCCAACGCACGCGATATTTCTTTTAAAGACGATAGTCTTTCTTGGGGAACCTAAACGCAGAAATTTTGGTCTGTCTTTCTGTCTGTCTGTCTTTCTGTTTGTCGGCACGTCACCCGATTCAACCAACCGGCCAAAGTTGAACCACTTGCTTACCGCCCACCCATCTTGAACTGGTATGGCTGTTCATACTTGCGAAAGTTGTCGGTCAAAAAGTAAATATTACGCATATCTGAGGCGTAACATCATTAGGTAAGCATTAAGCGGTGTGTTCCTTTAATAGAAAATACATAGATACGCGATTTTAAAGACCTTGATGGTATGCGTTTAACGTTGAGACAGCAACGCGTTTATTAAAAGATTGCCACAGCTGAAGCGATCAGCGGTCCAAGCCGAGCTAGCGCGAGCGCCAACAACAACCGTCTTCGTCCTCTTCTTTCGCAGGCGTTCTTGTCTGCGCCCTACCATGTTACAAATCACTCCCCCGCGGAAAAGGAGCCATCCTGGCGACCTAAGGAACAGGTACAACTGGTGGGTCATAATGCGGCTTCAGTCGATCGACGTGAACAGTCTCGCGGCCGCGACGACGCCGGTCCGTAGATGATTGAACAGGCTCAATCGTATAGTTAACTGGGGATGCTTGACGTAGGACGCGGTAGGGGCCTTCGTACTTAGGCAGTAGCTTTGTGGAAAGGCCAGGAGCGGAGGAGGGAACGCGAAGCCACACCAACGTTCCAGGCGAATACGACTGAGGAGGCAGGCTTTCGTCGTGACGGTCCTTCTGGCCCTACTCGCCCTACAATGCTACAACCCTTGTTTCTTAAGGTGCGCTGAAAATGCGACTGCGCTGAAACTTCTCTTCCTCCGTGCCCTCTGCACAAGCTCATGTTGTGTTTCGGTTTCGGTTCAGTATTGCATTGTACGAATGACAGGGGGCGCCGCTCTGGCATTCCTGTTTGACCCAGACGACGTGTAAGTAAGAGAGTTTGTGGAGAGTACTCGTTGAGTGCGGACGTTTCTTCTCCTTCGGCGCATCGCGCCAAACAGCGTGTTCGGGCTGGCCGGCGTCCCCACCGGTCGCGTTGGTCACCGCCGGTCTTCGCCTGCCGCTGCGCCGGGACTACCAGCCCGCAACACAGCACTCATGTTTGCCGACGTATTGCGAGATGGCGTCCATATCTCACGCAGCGCCTCTTCTATCGTCTTTAGACGACATTTGCAGCGAAGCACGCAGATACGCGGCCAATTTTTTCTTCCCTCTTCTTCGACACTCCCCGCGCTCACACATTTACGCACGAGCACCACAGTCGTCGCCGTCTTTCTCTTCTGACAAATCACACAGAGGCGCTACGAATGTTCTGCGCGCACATCACACAGGCGCCCATTGAAGTCTTGTTTATCACACAAAAACAAAAGGCGATACAGACATACCGGAGCACCTTCGTGGGCCGCATTTCTGTACGCTGGCCGGTGCCGGGATTTACAGCGAAAGCTGTCATGAGATCACAAGGGCCATTTGTGGCGCCGTAGTTGTCCGCCGCCACCGCCGGTGTCCGTAACCACTATCGCACGAAATAAGAAAAATTTCCGAGATGCAACGAGCTTCGAACCTGGGCCCTTCTATGTGGGAGCCCAGTATTCCACCTCAGAGCCATGCCGGTACTTGAAACTGCTTTGCAAAAAGACCCTATGCAGGTTTCATGTCGGGAAGGAACCACATTAACATATGTAATGTAGCGTGATAGAAGAGTGAAATAACAACCAAGTGTCACACAACGCGAATTCTGTAACCAGGCGTCACACAATGCGAATTGCGCAACGAGTGGGTTGTTGAATGCTTCCAACCCATTACAAAGGGCTCTGCGATAATTCTTCATCGTCATCAACCACAGCATCAACAAAGTGCACATAATGCCTTACAGTTGTTTAGCGGGTACCACGGTTCTCCGTAGAATGACAAAAAATTTTATTGTGGCTGCTTCCCTAATTCACAAAAATTATGATGCTTCATAGCGTAGGGGGTTCCTCGCAAGTGCACTTCTATTGGTTGCCAAGGAAGCCCATAAGTCTCCCATGATCCATTTACTCAGGGTCTCAATAAAATTAATTCCCTCTTTCTATCTCTTTCTCACGTTAGCGTATGTTATAAAGCGTTGTGGGAGAGTGAAATAACGACCGGGCGTCACACAATGCGACTTACGTAACTAGTGGGTCATTTAAAGCTTCCAACACATTACAAAAGGCTCAGTCACAATTCTTCATCGTCATCAGCCATCGCATCACCAAAGTGCGCATAATGCCTTACAGTTGGTGGATCGCTTCTCCGCAGAATGACGAATGATGTCGTGGTGGGTGCTTCCCAACGTCAGAAAAATTGATTTGTGGTGTAGTGGGTACGTTGCTAGTGTACTTGTATTAGTAGCCACAAGATAGTTTATAACAGACTCTGGAAATGCCGCTCCTCTAGCTTTCGCTGTGACTGTGCTGCGCTTTCCGCGCAGGCCTGGCGTTTTTTTCACGACGCCAAAATCTGTGAGTTACACAAGCTTCGCTTAAAATTATAAATTGCAGCGTCAGGTTCCTGGCTAGCCTATTTCTCACGAGTGATCATTACGATGGTGTGTGAGTAGCACACAGGATGAAAGAAATCGGTATAGGAACAAAAGAATTGGTCAGTGATAGATGAGCGGAAAACGTAGATAAATTAGGGGTCCTTCCTAACTTGACAGCGAAAATTCTAACGCATGGTCGCAAATAGCCATCCTCGGTAGAAGAAGAAAATTTAAAAAGTGTGCTTCAGTAAAGCTGGAAGAAAACGTAACGCGGGCACCGTTTTTCCGCCATAACTAATGTGAGACGTCAGTGCCCTAACCTTTTATCAATTACCAGGCTGAAGCGTGGCAAAAAGATGGGGCTCTCAATTTTCTTCAGTGCCCATTTGTGTGAATGCGACAGCACCAGCAATTTCGGAGAAACTTATGTTTCCTCGAGTCGCTGCTTTTCCAACCTTTTTTTTTTCAAGTTGTTATGAGGACAAGTACCCTGTGACAACATCTGCAAATTCTATTTGCATGCTGTCTTGTGTATAGTGTCTCCGGCGCAATTCTTTCGCTCATGTGTGCTTTGCAATATGGGATGCATATCTGTACGTGGGCGCTTTAATAATGTTTGCTCACATTCCATGCCTTTTTGCTGGCCACTAGATAGTCAATTGGGTCGTTAAATAGAACGGACAAACATCGCTCCAGCAGATGCACTCAATTCTAAAATAATCGACTCACGCGGGCATGTAGTGCGCAATTGCTCCGAGGAATCGGCGAACCACTTCGAAAATCTCGTCGCCAAATGGTCTTGCCTAACGACGTCTTTCTTTGTGCAGACTCCCTACTTAGAGGGGTAATTAGGGAGTAATTCGAACTTCTCATCTCTTCGGAGATGAGAAGTTCGAAGGATCTGCAAAATAACTTACGTTAACACTACTGACATGGTAGCAAAAAAAGTGGCGCTAAATAGCGGAGTTTAACGTGCATCGCTATCTTCAATGTAAGGTACACCCATTCATTTCATTAGGAATCATACACTTGGAGAAGCGATAATTATTATTACTTAAGTGGACGCATCGCATATCAGGGAAGACCAGGGGAGATGTTTACAAAGGTCTCGCGAGCTCTTATATCCGGAATAAATTGGTTACCCACCAAACTGAGACCTGACCAGATTACGGCTATCAAATCACACACACGCACACACACAAAAAAAAAAAAAAAACCGGAAGCGAATGGCTGCATTCGCACCTCCAAGGGTAAGTTGTAATCTTACGTTACCGAGCGCCGGACTACGTCAGCAGTGCTGCAATCTACGCTCTGGATGACAGATCACCTGAGCGAGCTGCAGAATGCTGATAAGAGGCACGGTGCGCAAGCTATCTGCGGCGCTAAGCAGTAGGTAAGTATACGTAAGCACTATACGTAAGCAGTATAACTTCCGCCTCGATGGGCTGCGGGTTCACGCGCTCGCTTCAGCGTCCCACTTCCGGTTTAGCGCATCCTGATAGCCGCCACTCTTTCGGTGTCCCACAGTTTCGCATATGCAATACACTCATTGCAGATGTTAGTGCAGATATGGTTTGTCCACTGTATTCGTCAATGAGAATGCGCCCGCAGAACTAAAATGCAGATCAAGGCAAAACTACATATCAAGGTTTCATACGGAATAATAATTACAAAGCGACTAATTACTACGTATCACCAGCAATCTCGTAATAAATATATACATCGCTGACGCTACACCTTCCAATGAACCGTTAGGCTCTTTTAAAAACCGAATAGGTGTTTTTTTTTTCAGAGATCGAGTAATGCCTTCGTAAGATTATCCAATTCGGCCGGAATGGGAATCGGCTGATGTTTGCTCTTGGTAAACTGTACTCGTTGGAGCAGATCTAGATGCAAGACGTTCTCTTGAAACTAGGTTCCAATAGCCATTCGATGGACGTCGTACGTTTGCAGTGTGCACGCCAGCACGAGATGGTAACTCCTGCTATTTCACGTGACTAGGTCACAGTTGACCCTCATATGCCCAAACTCAGAAAAAATGACAAAACAAATATTTTTTTTCACGAAAAGTGTATTTCTACCTTCAAAAGAAAGCACAAGTTCTTTATTTACTGCCAGCTAAACGCAACACTGTTTTTAAAGCCGTCCTATACATATAGGATACTGGGCAGTAGGGCTGCTATGTGCGGGTGTGGTAAGCCTTGAAACATTTCACGTGCACACCTACATTGCACTTCTTCCTCTCCATGACGTATTTCATATAAAGCACGCGTTTGCCCGGAGAAAGCGATCTGAATTTCACGTGCACTTCTTCCGCTCCATAGGCTTCCCAAGCAACGCTTAGCGGCGCTGCTGCTCTTGACAGGCAGCGCCATCTCTGGCAGTAAAAGAGAAACTGGGGCGTGATCAGCGAGCGTTTTCCCTTCTCTCCACCGCGTTACCGCTCGTTTCCGTGCACGTGCAGAGCTCTCGCGGTGCACTTGCGGCGTCTCACAATGTACCGCGTGCAGTGCGGCTTCAAAAGGATCTTCAAGCTTGACTGGCGCTTCCGAAAAGCGAACTTGATAAAATGAGAAAGGCTATCACGTTAACGGTGAAGACCAGATGATCGACGATAACCACGCCCGACTCAAAGCGAAATGCATTTCCCAAGTCGCGATTACAACGTGTAGGACGTATATCTCGAGGTAAGTCTCATTCTGTCATGTTAAAGAAGAATAATGGTCCACATGCATTACGAAATGAAGCCGTACACGCTATCGATGTTCTGCGGCGTGGACTACGAATCATATGATTGTTGTTTTGATATGGCATGCTTACAGTAGCAGCCGTGTACTTTCGTGAACAAACGTTTGAGGCGTGCGAAAAAAAGATTATACGGCCATGGCACTGCTTCCCGAGAAGGTTTGAGTCAAGTCCTCCGTGCCGCTGGAGAACCACCCACCGATTAAGACGCGAGGCAGCTAGCTGAGCTTTAACCACTGTGAAGCAAGATGAACTGCTCGCCTCGTTTTTTCGGCTCTCGCGTCATGCTTGCAGTCTCTTTTTATGATATCGACTTGACAGGCGTATGAAACCTGTTGCGTGAACGCGGCTAGAAAATCGCACAAAGTCAGAAGGTGGTTACTTCAAGGTTGCAATTGCAAAGCATGTATTATGTGTCAGTTATATTTAGCGGCTTAAATATATATCACCCCAATAAAGTGACAAAAACAAAGCAAACCTGCAGAACGATGTCAAAGCTTGCTGAAAATGCACAGACGTCCGTTCCGGCGTGATAAAGCAGCCTTTCCGACGCGTGAAATGCAGGCGCCGAACTTCTGACAATGTGCGGAGTTCAGTTGAATTCAACCAACCGCGCAACGCTAACGGTATAACGCGAATGTGAACGTTCAACAACGACGGGTAGGTCTCACGAGCACGGGGAATGAAAATACAAAGTTGCTTCACCTACAACCGTAACTGGACTTTAACAATGCGAGAAGACAGCGAGTAATCATTACTGTAGTCGCTGCGTGCATGCGCCCCGTTACTTACCGATTCAGGTAGTCGGAACGAACGAAAGCGATGAACTCAGGCAGCCAAAATAGAAGGCGAGACAGCGCTGTCAGCTATCCACGCTTGCCGCCTTTATTTCTCGTGCGACACGCCCGGAAGCCGATACAGTTTAACACGTGAATCGTGTGCCTTGTCTGCACTGTTGTGGCTGGCCACTAAACCGCAATACTTCTGACCACGCTTGCGCTTCCGCGGGGTCGCTTCTGCCATCGTGGAAGTGCGCAGCTTCGCACAGCAAGCCTCTCGGTTCAACGTACCCAGCTGACGGCCCCCCAGTTACCCGCACTGAGAGAAGAACGCGTGCGCACGTGCGCTACCGCTACCGTGAAAAGGGTTGAGTCGGCCGCGCCACGTTCCAGAGCTTTCCGACAGAGCCGCGGCGCGGCTGGCGCGGCGCTGTCGTCGCGCCGCAAACTTGTGCTTGGGTTCCCTATGACGTCTTTCACAAAAAGCACGCGTTTGCCCGGAGAAAGTGGTCAGCACATCAGGGGCGTAGCCAGAAATTTTTTTCGGGGGGGGGGGGTTCTACCATACTTTATGTATGTTCGTGCGTGCATTTGTATGTGTGCGTGTATATATACGCAAGCAAAACTGAAACATTTCGGAGGGGGGGGGAGTTTGAACCCCCCCCCCCACCCACCCCTAGGCTACGCCCCTGCGGCACATGGTAGCATGAAAAGCAAGCAGTGTCTAGGCTTGCCCACGTTGAGAATGAGGCTTGCTTGATGCGCTGTAGGTGCCGTTAGTCATCAGCTAAAGAAATAGCGATGTTAGAGCGCATCAAAGAAGCGTCCTATATGCAGGACACTGGGCATATATGGGTTAACCAGTCCAGGACTCGTTAAGGAGGGTTTATCAGTGAGAACTGGCAAAGGAGAAGATAGGCAGGCGACACACGAGTTCTGCTCTGAAACATTCAGCATGATCGGGAGGTAGCTATATGCCGCCAATAATTCATTAAGCGATTGTTAAGACGTAATTTGACACCAATCGAAGTGTATATAGCG
This sequence comes from Rhipicephalus sanguineus, assembly GCF_013339695.2. Taxonomy (NCBI): domain Eukaryota; kingdom Metazoa; phylum Arthropoda; class Arachnida; order Ixodida; family Ixodidae; genus Rhipicephalus; species Rhipicephalus sanguineus. The sequence goes on along the minus strand of NC_051177.1, from coordinate 61,288,966 downwards.
TTAAAATAAAACGCATACCCTGAATCGTAAGCGTCCTCGGACAAAACTATTATTATATGGCGAAAGCCATAACTGCTTATGTACTCAAGGTCGTATGAGGTCCGAAAAACATGGCCCATACAGAAGTGAGCGGCCTAGGTGCGCGTGTGCTTCGCTAACTTTGTATTTTGCACCGCTCGGGCGTGTGAAAAATTTGGAGGCAGCCCTTATTCTCGACTTAAGTGTCTGGTAGTGGCGCTCGCACCTCGGCGTTCGTGAGACTTGGTGTAATGCTTGGGTCAACTTTGTGTTTCGTCGCGCTGATCAAGCGGATCACGGAGGCCATGTTGAAGGAAGCGTGTGTTTGAGATCTGCTCCACCATGTGGCGCCACGATCCCAACTGCTCACAGCAATAGCGTCTGCTCTTACAGTGAACTCATTCAATTAATTTTCGCTATTATCCTGACGTTTGAGTAGTTGTTGTCTTAAGTAAATTTATGCTTCAGTATTAGAGGCATCCAATATAACTCTTAACTCAAACAAGCACTATCGATTTGGTACCGGCTTCATTTTTTCACGAGATTTTTTCTGAGTATTCGGAAAACCGGATAGTTAACCCAAGAAATGCGCAAGGCCACACGAACGCCGACGTGCGGGTGCCGCTACCAGACACTGAACTCCAAGATTATTGTCCCCTCCAATTCCCTTTTTGTCCTTTTTATATGTCCCTGCTATTGAGCGTTTCTAATACACGGTTGGCGCTTATTGCAGATGATATCAACAAGTACTACAAACAGAAAAAATTAGAGTGAAAAAGTAAAGTCGCATTACGTAGTGGACATACAAACGGGAAAGTTCATCGGTTGTTCCGCGTCTGGCTTACGCTCATTATTTCAATGCATAGTTGTCGTAATGGGAACGACAATCTTAGGCGCCGTATTTCGTGCAATGTAAACGGTGATGATACAACCAGATGAACAAGCACTGACCGAAGGCACTTTTCAGCTTTCGCGTGTCGAGCGTGACAAGTGTTCTGGGTTTAGTAGTGGACCGATGCGCCTGCTATTCGTACAATGGTTCTCGCGAACGAGTCCACTCTGATTGCCAGCTTAACGATCAAACCAGATAATGCCATGCTCGCCCGCTACTTTCGAAGAACACCAGGTCGTTTTATTTATTTATTTTTTTCGCAGGCCTCTTACAATACCAAACTAGACTCGAAGTTTGTGAACTCGAAGTTTGTGAACTAATGTGTGTGCTTAGCTATCGTGCTGTCTTTTACGCACCCTCACGCCTTCTTCTAATTCTACTTAAAACGTATACTCATCCAATAAAAAAGCGAAGCTTGTTTAGAAAAGCAGTACTCGTACCAATAGAGATACCATAATTGGTGCGTGAAGTCATCAAACGTGTAGTTGAACGGAAGTAGACCGATGGTTGGCGATTATCTGAGTTCCAAAATGTCTAGCCCACTGATCTGCAAATTAAGTATATAAGTGCTCCATTACCGAATGTCTGGTCATGATCACAACGTTCAAAAGCTACTTCACGAACGATGCTTCGGCATGACAGTGAAGTTTCCTCCTGTATGTGACACACATCTGGCAGCGATTCAGCGCTCTGTAGAAGCCCCTAATGCTATGCTAATGACCGCTACACAGTCAGGCTACTAAATCGTATTCGTCGGCATAGCTGTTCCTGTGGACACGACACCGATAGTCCTCTGGGACTATGCACTCAATCTCAAAGAGCAGACGCATAAAATGCGACGCATCCAACTATCCCCCCCCCCCCCAACACCCCTCGCATTTCGAATAGGGAGACCACTGCGATTTCCCGTAAGCAGGCAATGTCTACTGCTTCCATAAATGTTTATTGGGCAGTTCGCGGTCGCGCTGAGGCCTACTGCACGGCTCTCTCCGGCATCAACAAAGCGCAAAGTTTAGGTTAACAATTCAAGTAGGGCAAAGCGTCGCATCACTGCACACAATGGTGTACACAATGAACATCAAGCTCCCTAATTCTGCATTCAGATTCGGCTGAGTCTGCGAAAGTGAGCTTGCCGAACTGCGGGAAGCATCTGGCGCGCCGCTTCAAGGGTTAGAGGCAAAGGGTGCTGACAAAGCGCGATGCGCCATTGGCGAGACAATGCGCTTATTCTGAGGAGAGATTTGGGCACAAGAGAACAGTACGTGTATTCACTGCAGGGAAAGCGCAAGTTGGCACTGGGAGGCCGTGAGCCTAAATATTATTTGTCTGTAGATGTACTTTTTATACAGATATCTATGCAAAAAGCTCTCGCAGAATGCCTATAGCCTATAATTGTTGTAACAACAGGGAGCCCCATTTAGTTACCACAATCTCTATTCTTGCACGCAAGCGATCTCGTTTCGTATCAGAGCAGAAATAGTAAAAGTGCCAACGAATAGGTTCTGTGACACACGCACACACAAATATATATATATATATATATATATATATATACACGCCCGCAGTAAAATGCCACTTGAACGAACGTAAGTTAGACGAACTATTCAGTTGTACGAACTTTTTAACACGAAAGTGTTTTATGCCGGGGTCCACCAAGTAATTCCGTTACCGGATATGACGTTCATAGTGGACGCCAACGGGTGAGAAAGAAAAAAACCAAGGAGAAGATCCGCCCCTGGGAATCGAACCCATGACGCTGCGGCCGCGATGGTAAGCGCCCGACGCTAAACCAACTAAGCCAGCTTGGCTGATGCTGGACATGTCACGAACGCGCGTTATATCTTTCACACATTCTATTTCGCACGGTGCTCTTTGTTGGCGGTGTAGACAGGCGGGGCGGAGCGGAGGTGGTGCCGCCGTCTGTGAGATGTGAAAAGAAGTAATGCTTCACGATCGACACATACTAGCGCTTACTCCGAGATTGGGTGCGATATCGGAGGTCATGGTTAAAGCGTCTCGATACCAGCAAGGGACACTGGCCGCGCTGGCGTCGCGGAGGCACCCTAGACGCAGTTACTTTTTTCTTTCTCTATGGTTACGTTCTTTGAATTTCGCTTCGTCTAAGCGTGTGCCGGCTGATCGGAGTAGTGCAGCTTCCGCATGTACCAACAGGATTTCTCCGCCGCCGACTACTTCGACTGCGAGAGCGCCGGCTAACAAAACTGCTGCAATAGGCGTTGCAGAAGGGACACGATTTCGACGGGGGAATGTCGTGCCTTGGCGGAGCGAGACAGGCCAGCGGGACGCACGCGTTTGCGGCTCAAGCTACGAACCTCTACGAACTAGGCGTTAACATGGGTGCATCCACGCCAGTTGGTGCTATAGCTGCCAAATACGAATAGACATTGTACAAGCTCTCATATATCACTACAGAACAAGCACTACTTCTGTGTAGATACGTTTCACTTTCGTGTTATACCGATTCCTATGACGGATGGATCAGCCATGTTTTTTTTTAAATCCCCCACCGAAGTACCATTGGACCCAATGCTAACGCATTTCAATTTAACGAAATAAGTGCAGAGGGAATTTTAGTTATACGAACATATTTTGTGACACCATCCAATGCCTTTCACGCCTTATTGATCAGAAATGGTCTGAAAAGATGGATACAGACAATGCTTTGCGTTTTGAGGAGTATGCCACCTGTGACTCTTGCACTGAGACATGAGCCACTCTGTCTGCGGAATAGGTCGTAGCGAGCGACGTACCTTAGTAAGAAGAAGAGGAGGAGGAGGAAGAAGTAACACTTGTAGAGAAAGCACCAAGAATTTCAGCTAAAGAGACTCTGACGTACTTGGAAAAAATGTTTCAGTAGCTTAGCTCGGCTATGCCAGGATAACGTAGCGTTAGCAAAGGTCCCGCTAATTATTCTTAGCTTTCCTGATTGTCTAGGATTAGCTTGATTATCATGCTCACTGCTGCTCCAATGACACACACGGTATACTTCTTATGTGGCACATGTACATTTATTATGCCAGGCAACTACTTCGGGAGTTAAGCTTCTCCGCTCTTCTTCACCGTTGAGCAGCATTTGCGCTGTCCTCCATGGCTATACCACCCTGGCAAACGCCAGTCAGAGAAGTCTATCAAGCGGCTCCAGCGCAGTGTCAGATGGTGACTGCACAGAGAAGGCGAATAGCTGCGCGCGCGCCCGCGCCAGTACGTCTGCCAAGGCTACGACGTCACTGCGCGGGACTAGCCGCCGGTGCGTGACACCACTGATCCTCGCACATGCGCAGCAGGGCTCTTGAGGATCCACGCAAAACTGGCTCGGCTAGGCCAGTGTAGCTAACGCTACAAAAGTGAAATCCTTCGCTGCTCAGCAGGGCGTTGTGCCGGAGAAGGTTTATGAGAGCTCGGACACAGTGACTCAATTCGTGACCTCTGCAGTCCTAAGTGCACAAGTGCAGCAAATGAAGTGCAGCATTCTTCAAAACCTGCTAAATAAGCATAAATTGCAGAAATCACATTCAATTGAGCAGCATTGCAAATAAAAGCGTTCACATTTCTTTTCAACAACTGATGTTTTTTTTAGTTCCTGATAACAAGTTGCATATATATATATATATATATATATATATATATATATATATATATATATATATATATATATATATATATATATATATATATATATATATATATATATATATATATATATATATATATATATATATATATATATATATATATATATATATATATATATAACCTTCTCCGGCACAACGCCCTGCTGAGCAGCGAAGGATTTCACTTTTGTAGCGTTAGCTACACTGGCCTAGCCGAGCCAGTTTTGCGTGGATCCTCAAGAGCCTTGCTTCCCAAGCAACGCTTAGCGGCGCTGCTGCTCTTGACAGGCAGCGCCATCTCTGGCAGTAAAAGAGAAACTGGGGCGTGATCAGCGAGCGTTTTCCCTTCTCTCCACCGCGTTGCCGCTCGTTTCCGTGCACGTGCAGAGCTCTCGCGGTGCACTTGCGGCGTCTCACAATGTACCGCGTGCAGTGCGGCTTCAAAAGGATCTTCAAGCTTGACTGGCGCTTCCGAAAAGCGAACTTGATAAAATGAGAAAGGCTATCACGTTAACGGTGAAGACCAGATGATCGACGATAACCACGCCCGACTCAAAGCGAAATGCATTTCCCAAGTCGCGATTACAACGTGTAGGACGTATATCTCGAGGTAAGTCTCATTCTGTCATGTTAAAGAAGAATAATGGTCCACATGCATTACGAAATGAAGCCGTACACGCTATCGATGTTCTGCGGCGTGGACTACGAATCATATGATTGTTGTTTTGATATGGCATGCTTACAGTAGCAGCCGTGTGCTTTCGTGAACAAACGTTTGCGGTGTGCGAAAAAAAGATTATACGGCCATGGCACTGCTTCCTGAGAAGGTTAGAGTGAAGTCCTCCGTGCCGCTGGAGAATCACCCGCCGATTAAGACGCGAGGCAGCTAGCTGAGCTTTAACCACTGTGAAGCAAGATGAACTGCTCGCCTCGTTTTTTCGGCTCTCGCGTCATGCTTGCAGTCTCTTTTTATGATATCGACTTGACAGGCGTATGAAACCTGTTGCGTGAACGCGGCTAGAAAATCGCACAAAGTCAGAAGGTGGTTACTTCAAGGTTGCAATTGCAAAGCATGTATTAAGTGCCAGTTATATTTAGCGGCTTAAATATATATCACCCCAATAAAGTGACAAAAACAAAGCAAACCTGCAGAACGATGTCAAAGCTTGCTGAAAATGCACAGACGTCTGTTCCGGCGTGATAAAGCAGCCTTCCCGACACGTGAAATGCAGGCGCCGAACTTCTGACAATGTGCGGAGTTCAGTTGAATTCAACCAACCGCGCAACGCTAACGGTATAACGCGAATGTGAACGTTCGACAACGACGGGTGGGTCTCACGAGCACGGGGAATCAAAACACAAAGTTGCTTCACCTACAACCGTAACTGGACTTTAACAATGCGAGAAGACAGCGAGTAATCATTACTGTAGTCGCTGCGTGCATGCGCCCCGTTACTTACCGATTCAGGTAGTCGGAACGAACGAAAGCGATGAACTCAGACAGCCAAAATAGAAGGCGAGACAGCGCTGTCAGCTATCCACGCTTGCCGCCTTTATTTCTCGTGCGACACGCCCGGGAGCCGATACAGATTAACACGTGAATCGTGTGCCTTGTCTGCACTGTTGTGGCTGGCCACTAAACCGCAATACTTCGGACCACGCTTGCGCTTCCGCGGGGTCGCTTCTGCCATCGTGGAAGTGCGCAGCTTCGCACAGCAAGCCTCCCGGTTCAACGTACCCAGCTGACGGCCTCCCAGTTACCCGCACCGACAGAAGAACGCGTGCGCACGTGCGCTACCGCTACCGTGAAAGGGGCTGAGTCGGCCGCGCCACGTTCCAGAGCTTTCCGATAGAGCCGCGGCGGCTCTGTCGAACCATATATATATATATATATATATATATATATATATATATGGTTCGACAACATACATGTGATGCTCATAGACTCTACCATGACAGGACAGGCTGTTAAGGCTTAACAGCAGAGCATACAATGCATATCCATGCACTTCGCTACATGCAACTATAATAACAATGCGTCTGAAAAACAAGCCGGTTAGACAGTAACCAAGCGAATACAAAGGAAAAAAAAAAGATTGGCGAGGCTTCCGCTTAGCCGCACAAGCGGGCCCGTAGCCAGGAATTTTTTTCAGGGGGGGGGGGTCCACTTGATGAAAACACTGACATTTTGAGCAAAACACCTATTTTTATTATTATTGCGATAGCAATTATATGGACAGTCTCGGCTGAATTTTGCCGTCGCCGTCGCCGTCATGCACCGTATATGTATAAGTATGTATATATATAAAAAAATTCGCAAAGAAAAATAATTCAGAAAAATGCTTCCGAAGCGCGGAATCGAACCAGGGACCTCTTGCTCCGCAGCGAGCGGCGCTAACCGCTACGCCACGAAACGTAGATCCTCCACGTAGCTAACGGCGAGCGCTATATACACACACTTTACCGCTGGACGGAATCGGAGACGGCCGGCGCTTATAAGCGTTTCTTCATTACCAGCGAGATGGCGCTAGGAGCACGACGGGCGCATTTAAAAGTCGTCGGCGAGCTCGCTCGCTTCCCCTCATTGCGCAGGGAGAACCTTGCCCTTCCGCTGTCTGCTCGCGTGGTTTTATGGCGGTGAGGGGAAGAGGGTTGTTTCAAGCTTTCACCGTCTTGTCCGCGCTCATGTTACGGAGCGTACGAAATTCACTCGAGCTGAAGGGACGCCGCTAAACGAACAAACAGACGATGAGCGCGAACTATCAAGTGTCACAGCTCGACACTTGAAGCACGCTAGTTTGCTTCGCTGCTTCGGCCGCCTTTGCAACAGGAGCGCTGTTCAAACTGAGAGTATCCATTGGCGAGCCTCACTTCGTATAGCATTAGTTTCTTGCTATCGCATTCATTGCTTCGCCCTTGCGGCGAAACTGTGACTTTTTTTATTTTTGGTAAAAACACCTACGCGACCAAAATTACGGTGGGGGGTCCTAAGCCCCCCCCCCCCCCTTGGCTACGGGCCTGCGCACAAGGCTTGAAACAGCACGAATGGACGATTCGGAAGTCTTGTTTTGTACATAGGTGACGCAGGTTGTTTTTATACATAGGTGACGCAGGTTCTAGGTTGCTTCTAGGGGTGCTATGCAGGATGGCCCAAGTTTGGCGAAACTCGGGATCTTTCCGAGCTCTGGCGACACCCCCTTTTGAACGAGCTAACCGTACGAGAAGGTGAAACCCATCAATCAGCGCGCGCTCCTTACAATGGAACGCGGCGTCACGTCAAGGGCGGTCGAGAAGGTTGGGTGGTGTCGTTAAACTAGAGGCACCAGAAGCACCTTCTTTCATTTGTTTGTCGTTCCACTGAGTGCAGAAGTGCACCCATGCAAGAAAAGTGGCAGAAAGCTCTACTAACTATATTTTTATGTGTGCGCGGGCCCTTTGAATTCATTTCAAGCGTTTAATGTCTGCGCTAAGTGTTCTTTAGAATAATCAGCACCGTGGCCTCTGAGATTAGTTCCGACCCAGCACCCTACAGCACCGCGGCTAGAGCTAATCGCCGAGGCCACGTGTTTAATCACCACGGTCGGCCGGCCTGTACAATCTAGCGCGTTGTTCGACCAGCGCGCGCCCTCGTCGTTCTCTTCTTCATCGTCTGCTCGCTCCCAGAGCACGTGCGCCCGGCTGATTAGCTAATTGCCTGGGCGGTATACCAAAGTCAGGACGTGCTATGACGAAGCTGATTAGGCCAATCATGCTAAGGCAGAGCTTACTAAGCCACGTCTTACTAAGACCATGCTAATGAGGCCGTGTAAAGCTAAGGTAATTAAGGTGATGCTAATTAACATGACACTAATTAGGGGCGTGTAATTAAAACCAAGGTAATCAAGAACTTACTCACCGAGGTCGTGTTAATTATGATCGTGCTAATTATGATTATGCTAATTAGCTCTGTACTATACAGGACCTTGCGAATTAAAGCTGAGTAATTAACACCGTGGTAATTAAGTCATTACCAATTGGTGTCAATTAACACGACGCTAATTATGAGCGTGTAATTAAAACCAAGATAATCAAAACCTTACTCAACGAGGTCGTGCTAATTAGGATCATGCTCATTAGGATTATGCTAATTACCCCTGTACTATTCAGGACCTTGCGAATTAAACCTGAGTAATTATTGGCCCGGTAAATAGAACATGAACAATTATTGCTAATTAACACGAAGCTAGTTAGTAGCGTGTCATTAAAACCAAGATAATCAAGACGTTACTCACCGAGGTCGCGTTAATTAGGATCGTGCTAATTAGCATTATGCTAATAACCTATGTGCTATTCAGGACCTTGCGAAATAAACCTGAGTAAATAATGTCGAGGTAATTAGAACATTAACAATTAAGAAAGCACTATTCAATAGCATGTTGGTTAAGACCTTCCTAATCAATAGCACCAATATTGAGACCGAACTGACACGGTCATTACTCCGAAGCAGACCAAGTATACTGAGTAGACGAGCCACGTATTAAGCTAGAAGATACCTGGCCACAAGCTCCTCCGATGGCCTCAACCTTGCACAAGTAGTGCAAGCTGACGAAATTATTTTATATGCAAAGAAACTGCCGAGTAGCGTCCACCGCATGAAACACTTGATAGGCACACCGGCACTATGACAGTCACGAGTTGAACTGGGGCCTTTTCAGAATTAACGAGTTTCTGCCCGAGTTTGCGCGTCAATCACTTTGATTGACAGACGCCTGCGGCGAAGAGCGGGTCCGCCCACCGCGTTGCCTCTTACCGAGGAGCAGTGCTCACGCCGAAACGCCAGCGAGCGGCACGATTCATCTATGAGCCTAATCGCACAGACTATGCACACACGCACGAAGAACTAAAGGTTATATCATCACGTGGCTACGGTGTTTCGCATTCAATTTCACCGCTTCACGACGTACCACTCACAGCTATGAAGCAAGCGCCCATGGTGGGACTTGCGGCGAGAAATATTACTATTTACTTGTTTGTGGAGACATTATTTCTACCGATTCGCTACTACAGAAAAATCTTCAGACGTGTAATGTAAGTATAGCAGTAACCTGTTCATTTATTTATCTGTAATATTCCAGAGAAGCGAAACGAGCTGCACCAGAGTGCTGCGTGTGCGCCCTTGTTGCCTTCGAGGGTGGAAATTTCCATGCTGCTGGTGGAACGAAAGAATTTTCCGAAAGAGGACGAAAGCCCACGAACACGCCTGTAGGAGGCGCGACGATCAGTTGGCAAAAAGATAGCGCGACAATCACACTGACGTCCTGCACTGTCAAAATGTTGACTGAGTGGCGGCGCTGACGCGTTCGCACGCCGTGTTCCTTTGAAAACAGCCGCAAACACCGCACATGCGTTTGTGACGCCATTCTCGTTCTTGTAGCCGTTATTATCAACGCTGCTATCGCGTGCTCGCACTGTCTTCCTTTCCTGACCGCAGTAACGCGAGCTCGGAGCAAACTCGTGCGCCCGAGAAGCTCGGGCCATCCTGCATAGCACCCTAGGTCGGTGCTAGGCTATGATAGGTCGTTTTTACGTTGATTCTCGGCGCAGAGTTAAACCGGAGACAGTCACAGACAAGACACTGATGTCCAAACTGCAGAGACAGAAACGCACTGAAACCAAAAGTTCGCACCTCTCATAGATCTGCAGGCGTGTCGTCGTTGGCGTAGGCTTCGGGATCTTCTTGCAGCCGCCGTTGCCTTTCCCGTTCACTGCGATTCACTCTTGGTATTTACAGAGATACTCGGGGTCTTCGGCTCGCCGCCGTCCCTTCGCAGCCATTTGTTGGACTAACTGTTGCTTTCTTCATTTTTAGTGGACTAGTAGTGAGTAGTGGGATTTAGCCAATTTCTGTGGCAGATGCCCGTTTATGATGATGATAGTCTTGTGGTAGGACGTACAGTGGCACATACTCTTTAAGATAGTGATAGTTGTCTGCGCTCGACTCACGAGAAACGATTTGCTAAACAGCTTCACTGTTACAAATCGAGCAAGTTGTCTCTACATGTGACACGAGATAGACATGCATAAAAAGTCCATGGCTTTGAATCTGGAACCAGTTGCGTGCCAAGCGTCTAGAATTTATTCAGTGCGTCGAGCGTGTGGTACAGGTGCATTACAGCGAAAGCTGTTATGAGAGGGCAACATTGGTGGCCGCCGCTGCCGCCGGTGTCCGTAACCGCTATCGCATGAAGTGGAAAAAAAGAGTATTCAGTTTTGGATGGGATTTGCACCCGGGCCTTCTGCGTCGCAGTCGAGTATTCTGCCCAGAGGCACTCCGGTTCTTGAAACTCCTTCGCAAAAAAACCATATACAGGCGTCATGTCGGGCAAGGAATCACGTTAGCATGTGTAATATAGCGTGATAGAAGAGTAAAATAACATCCAGGCGTCACACAATGTGAATTGCGTAAGGAGTTAGTCGTTTAAAGCATCCAGGTCATTACAATAGGCTCTGCCATAATTATTCATCGCCATCAGCCACATCATAAACAAAGTGCACATAATGCCTTACATATGTGTAGCGGGTACCTCGCTTCTCTGCAGAATGAAGAATAATGGCATAATGCGTGCATCGCTACTTCACCAAAGTTATGACGATTTATTGCGTAGTGGGTACCTTGCAAGTGTAATTGTGGTAGTCGCCCCAAGAGAGTTTACAACGTGCTCTAGAAAGGCCGCTTTTCCCGCTTTCGCTGTGACTGTGTTGCGTGGTCCTCGCAGCTAGCCTGACGTTTTAAACACGAAAGTGTTTATGCCGGGGTCCACAAAGACTTTAGTGACGTATTACCGTAATGGGAGTGATGTCGAAAACATAAACACGATCAGATGGCAAAGAAACTAGTTCTGTCAGTGGGAGTCAAATCCACGACCTCTCGGTCCGCGACAACAGTTGCCGGGCACACTATCCGCTTCACCATGGTCACATACTCCGGAGGCTTTGAAACTCCCCTTTTATATCTCACTTTTTCCTCTCACAGTGCTCTTGGTCAGCGGGGTAGTGTCGCCCTCTTGGAACGGTAAAGTGAAGTAAAGCATCATGACCGTGGCCTCCGCGATTAGCTCCTGCAACGGGTAGCTGCTACGCCTCCATCCCATTCGGCGCGTTGCCAAGAGTAGAAGTGCAATTTTGAAAACGCCTTAACACAACCCGAGGTGGCGATCTTAGCCCAAGCGTCGGCCTCCCTCATAACCTCCATCCATGCCAAAAATTGCACTGCCACGCGCGCCTGCCTCGCCTAGCTGTAACACCGCGTTCCCCGTTTGAAGTTATTCAAGACCGGCCGCGTTCTTCAATAACTCTTTAATATGCCGCGGAATGGCGACCTTAGCTCAAGTTCTGCGTCCAATCAGCGACCCCCTACTGGCTGTCCCACCACTTCTTCGATTACGCTCTCACCGTTGACTACTACAGCTACCACAAGGGTTTGTTTAATCATTGATGATGGACGTTAGTCGTCGGGATGGAGATGTACCACAATGCGTCAATGTGGGTGCATCCACGTTAAATGGTGCAATAGCTGCCAAACAGCAATATACGTTGTGCAAGCTCTCTTATATCAATGTACAGTAAACATTCAACTATTCCGTAAGGACACGTTTTACTTTCATGCTATACCGATTCCTACAATAAAGGGATCAAGCAGGATTTTTTTTTTCGGAATAAGGGCACCGGCTCTTCTCGACAGTGATGCCTGTTTTGTTGCACGTGTCGTATTCTCCAGCAGGTCACCCCGGATTTCGAAAAATAAATATATCACTCGTCCTTTACGCTTCCGATACCTTCGAAGGCATTCGAATCTCGAAGGCCAAACGAAATTGAGAAAAAAAGTAAAGAAATAATCTCAGTCTAATGGAAACACAGTATTTAAGCACGCGAAAAGTGATGCCATCCAGATGCAGCGGCAACCCTTCCCCCTGCCCATTTGACAGTGCGCGCTTCACTTCTTCGCAAATAAACAGTGCTTCCTCCATTCGTGACAAGGAGAGAGCGCTAGCCCGCTGCTCTGATGTGTCCGTGAGACCTGAGGGTGGCTTTCTCCTAGGCCGTTCTTTGCGACTTTCTGTCGGCTCTTTTGGCAGGATGACAAAGGCGTTTTCTACATACTCAGCTCTGAGTGTAGGTAGAGCCACGTCGATGGCTTCCTGTTTTCAAATGGCCTTTTCAATGTCGCGTCTACGTTCTCCCCCCCCCCCCCCCCCTCTCTCTTTGCGATAGACTATCTACTCTATAACGCTGAAAATCTTTGTACACAACGCCATGCTCGGCTGGGCTGTATACTTCGATATATCACGTAATATCCTTCTGCACACACACACAAACACACACACACACACACGCACACACACACACACATATATATATATATATATATATATATACGCGACAAAATGAGCCACTGTCGGCTGTCACATCTTCATCTACGTCAGCCAAAACTTCTAAAAATCCCATCTTTGAGTGCACATAAACAAACGAACATCTCCTTCTTCATGAAAGCTCTATTTTACTCTACCAGAATAAGTGGGAGCAATTATAGTAACAAAAAAAAAAAACAACAAAGGAAGCTTTTATTCTCTATTTCGAGCAAATAGTTCTGGGTAGAATTTCTACTCTATCAATTTCCCCTTTCAAATACTTATCATGACGTTTGCTGAGCCCAAGTTTAAATTTAGAGCTTCTGCATGGCGAAAAGCGATAAAATAAAGCTGCACTACAATTCTAGTCATGTATTTTGAAACAACGTGTAATAGAAGTGGAATCTCATATCAAAAAGAAACAAGTTTCGATTTCACTAGTAAGCAGAGCCCGCATGCAATTTTCGTTGTATGTGCAGACCCAATGACGTCTTCTTTTCTTTTCTGCTTCGAAGAATCTTATAAGCGGAAAGCGAAATATGAGATTAGGACTTAAGAAATGAGTTGTACTGAGTAATTCTACATTTCATTACTTAACGACACCACCCGCAAAAATTTTTCGCGAAGGTTAATTTAAGCTAAGCGTATGCTTGTAGTATGCAATAAATTGATAACTATACTGAAAATCAATTACTAGCGCATAATTTACCTCTGTCTTTAAAAAGTTCGGTGTTCTAGTTCAGCGCGAAAAAATTTCAGGAAGTGTGGGGCGTTTTTAAAAGAATATATTCTCTTCGCAAAACGTACTCTACTCACAGTACAGAACATCGGTGCACTGAAAACATGGCGTGCTGCAAATGGCGGAGCGCGCAGCCGAGTCGCTTCCGTCAGCATATAAAAGCGCTCAAAGGTTGCACCGCACCGCTGGTGCGGTGCAACCTTTGAGTTCGGTGTGGACACCTTTGAGTTCGGTGGTGGACAACAGAACAGTTCATTGATAACTGCTAGCAGTAGTCCAGCGTCGAAAACACTATCGCCCTAGCTCTATTCCACAATACAGCAGCTTGCTTCCACAAGCGCCCACGGGCAGCGCTCATTGTACCAGCGGCCCTGCGCTCCCGCTGTCCGTGCTGTTCGGGAATCATAGTCCAAGCCACAGGCAACACAGGACGGTTGATTCTGATCGAGATAGCCCGGATGGAATTTGAAGTTGAAGTGACGGATCCAGACGCTGTCGGCGGATATGCAGAAGACCGGACGAATTCCACATTGAATGTGCTACATCACGCGCGAGCGAGCGAATTTTCGATGCGGCATCAGTTGTTGATGGTGGAATGGCTATCATGTGATACGATGTTACAAGACGTAACATTCGAAATGTCATATTTTCAAGCGTCTCTGGAATTCAGAACATATATCGCCTCCAAAGATTAAGGTCACAGCGGTCGCAGCATTCGGGGACTTTCTGATCGGGGTTCTCCAGGAACAAATAAAGTTCATTTCATCATCATTCGGGGACGACCAAAGGAGCCACCGTAAACCGACAGACATCAATGCAGTGTGCATAAAATCAAGCAGATAATTGTATATTCTACCGCATGATAGGAGCATTTCAGAATTCTCGCGTCTTCTACTGACGTCAAGATCGTTGTACCAAGTGCACCATGCAGCCGCCAACTATATATATAAAAGGGGGCAAGCATACAGTGCCCCGAGGTATCGTCAACGAAGAGTGAGGCAACGTTGCTTACCCTGTGCGGCATCTTGAAGTGCGAACGGTCGTATTTGCGCAAAACTTAAGATTGTAATGTAAATTCGAACAAAAAAGAGTTATACGGGGCCACCAAAGTTCGGCTGTCTGCCGAACTACTTCGCTGAACTGAGGCCCAAAGTTATCGCCCCTTGCGTATACTGTCGTTCTCACAGGTCGCGACTAATCACTTTTCTCACGCCAGTTAAGCGACGAACGAGCCTTGCTTTCCTATCACGCAATAATCGTTGCGGATAAGAGGATGTCTGCCACATGGTTACTCACGATTCTGTTCCCAAGCATTTAAAAGTCAGGCGTCGCAACATTCTGTCTTCATTATAACGTGTTGTTTGTTTAAAAAATATCGCGAGGAATTTGTGCACGTGGGTATGAAACAACTTCAGAGTAGAGTTTTGAGTCGTCTGTGGCAACGACTGCCTTGCACGTTAGGAGAGTCCGAACTATCAGCAGCTTGGGAAATGTTCGCGTGTTGCGTAAAGTCAGAGCGGCTGACGCTCGTGGATAATTTAAGTGGCGTGCCGTCGTTCACATATCTAAAATTCGCTTTTAATTTGGTCAAATACGAAAGCTTTCACGGGTGCCTCCGCAAGAAGTTTCGCAACTATGATTGCGTAACAGTGCCAACGCCGCAACGCTGGAGCGTTCCCGGTTAGGCAGCCTACTGTTTTACTGTTGTAGCAGTAAATGTCATGAGCAACTCTTGCGCACGGAATTAGATTTCGAGTGCACCGTGTTTCGGAAAAACCTTAATTGGATCTTATTGCTCTAATCACGTCACGCGAACTGTCTCTGAAAGATTCATCTGCTCAGAGCAATGAGTGCTCATGGGAATCGCAAGCAGCGCTGCGAAGGTTGTTTCTTTTTTAATTAACGCTAGCATCTATTGCGATATACGTCAATCACACCCTGTGAACTGCAGTCGCTCTTCACTTTTTTGCTCAGTGTATGTTAAATGAAACCACCATCGTTAATTTGCTCCGTTGTTGCAGACTAGACGTTACTTTAATATGATTGTATATTCCGCCTTTTTCGGTTCCTCACCAGCTGCTCTAGGCTTACATCCTCTTTGTATCTTTTCCCTTACCCTGCGTCTTTGTGTTTGTTGCTGTAAAGAAGAAAACCTCTAGAAGTGCGCCATAACTGTTGCTTTCAAATGGTACCATCGATACGTTTGTAACGCATTTTCTGGAAAACGCTCACTAGTTTTCAGGCATAGGAACCTACTTGATATCAATTGTTCGTTGCAGTTTCATGAGAACGTATTGCTACAGCGATTGTTTTTATCCAAAAGCACTAAACCGAAAACACTTCTTCTCACGTAACTATATCGGTGAAGGCGTTGTTTTAAGTTCTTTAACATATATTATTAACAAGGATTCTCAGCTGGACCACCTAGTTTGTGGCGTAACAGCGCACAGGATGTCACGGTGAAATAACGTCAAAGCGGCGTATCCTGTTTGTTCTTTCACATTTCATTTTTTCCGCGCTCTTTCGCCACATTTATTTATTTATTTATTTATTTATTTATTTATTTATTTACTTATTTATTTATGATCGAAGCGAGGCTTCATTTCTGAACATATATACTACGCGCTAGAAAGTGGTGTTATAATGTAATCATCCTCGTCGGTGCGTTTGCCAGTAGAAGCTTCTTCCATCGGTTGAAGCGTACGCACGCTTCCATCAATAATAAGAGTGTTCATGCGCATGACACAAGGCACCCCACTAAAGCACCAGCTGCTGTTGCCGTCCGCGCGTCGTCTCATCAAGAGCGTAGAACCGGGCGGGAATCAAAGCTTCCCCGGTGGCTTCGCCACTCTCGCGCTCCGTGTAATTTCCGCGCGGGATCTCATGTGATGCAACGTGCTTTCAAACCGCCCTAACCAGCAGCCTGAACTCACCTTGAGGGAGGAAGGTCGCGTTACCCGCAACGCATCCAAACTTAATGAATTCAGCGCCAAGATGTGGCCGCGTGGAGCTTGCCGCCACATCTTAGGTAGTGAGCACCACCTGCATAGCCATCGATACGCGCCTTCTGTAAGAAGGTTTCGATTACTGGCAACGAGCCCTCGCTTCACTGACAAGGGTGTGTGTGCGTGTGTGTGCGGAGAGAGCCGACGCTTGCCATCACACCTTCCATTAAGGCCGCCGCAGTGCGTTGTCGCTCGCAACATTGATGGCAGGACGGACACGGACAAGCGTTGACATTGCTTTTTTTGCGTACCCTCACGGCCAATGATCCTAAGTGACTCGTGGGACGCGTTCGTCACCAAAATCCCCTGTGCGCTTTTCATCGTGCAGTGACGCTTTGTTTTCTAGTCCCATGAAAGCTTCGCTTACGTCGACTACTGCATGGCGAGGAATCTGCCGTGTTCTGCTGTATTTGTAGGTTTGCGCGATACCCAAGTCTAGTGAATCGCGAAACGCTGACAATGTTTCATAAGCAAAAATCTTTAGCGCCTGATACAAAGGTAAAAATTGATAAAACTAAACGTATGGTGCAGTGAAACGTTATTAAGCAATATTACACACCGTATGTTTCTAGCTTACATAAAAAGGTTTACATCATCACTGTGAAAATAGGTTTCATAGGTCAGTGTTGACGTTCCTATAGCTTTCTTTCGCATTACAAACGCGTGTGGTGATAACCTTATCACGTCGCGCATTTTACATTATTCGCAAAGTGCCAGTTTTCTTCGTGTGTAACTATGTCTTCGTTTTGCGTGTATACAAGAAGGGGTATCCAGTATAATGTTACCACAACCAGGGAGGTTTATTCCAGTAGCGAAAGCAGTAAATACCCTGGGTGGCCCATCGAAAAGGGTGCAGCCCACCTTGTCGACAGTCGCCTCAATTCGTCAACGCATCTCGCAAACTACATAGACAGAAAGACGTTACAGCCGTGCTTAGTAACCAATGCCACAACCGAAAATTTCAATGCAAGGGCAGGAAATAATCTGAGAGTAGCGTGAGAACTTGATTCAGTGACAAAGGAGTCAAGTAGTGATTATAGTGAGGGTGGCCCGGCGGTCGATTTCCTTTGGTCAACGTCATTCCTGGTTTTTGCGTTCTAGAAGCAAGCGTGTCATCAAGCAAACCCAAAGCTTGCCTATGCTCGCTGATACATTATTTTCTTCTCCAGCGACATCTGGACATATACATGCATTTGGTGCCTGCATATCTCAAGAAATGACGATGACAATAATAGTGTTTATTGGCTTGCCTTTTGGACTTTTTGGGGTGAGAAGTAGACATCTAGCCTGTAGACACAAGTGTGAATTTCCACTGTGTATAGTTACTTATGCCTGCAAAGACTCCTATTGTACCAAATACCTATGACAACGTGCGCCGCCTCTGAGGCATGCGCTGAGACAGCAAACGCTTCTTGTGCCCGAATAGTCGCTGTCATTCCTTATCACTCATGAGACCCGTTACATGATGCATAGAGAATATATATTGATATAAAGACATCTACTACTTATTATTTCGTTTTTTTAGAGCCTCTAAATGTTTTCCCAATTCGTTTGACTTTTTGTATTTCATTATTCGATCCTTTTTTAAAGTTTTGTGCTCTCAGAATAATAAAATTATACCCAGTAGCCCTGGCGCTAAAAATTGTTTTCCCGAAACGATCCACTAAAGTCTCAGAAGCTTACGTTCAGCTTTTGAGTACGCTAGCACATCTCTTATCTTAGAGAGAAGACGGGGCACATTTATTTGATTTTGCATGGTGTGGCAAGATATATTGAAACACTCCGTCGCCTGGCTCTACCCGCGACAACACAAAAGGACCTTCTGGTCTCTGCCCACCACCCCACCCAGTTCCTCAAGGCGGTTCTTCACTTTCTTGGGGACACTGGACTGGACAACCGGCTGTAGAAGCCACCCGCAGCGTATTCAGCCACAGACATCACTCTGCTCTCTTTCTCTTCGCCTCTTCACTTCTAGTGCCCTCGACCAGTTCCCCTACAGACGCCGAGCCGTGCTGTCAACTAGGGCTGCAGAAACGGTGTCCTTTCCTCTCCTCAACCTCTTCTCCTTCTCCTGAAGGCTTTTGACCGTAGTTAGGAATTAAAGCAGACTCGTTTGAGGCAGGTCTTCTTGTAGAGTCGCATTGGCTTGCCTATGTTGTGATTATAGCAAGTCAGTGAACCTCTGTAAGGAATAAAATATTTTAAAACCTGGGCTTAGAGAGCGCAATTGGGGTGCTGCCTCATTAGCGCTCATTCTTTGGCGAGGCTTTAAATATGCGTTGAATGCGCACAATATTCCGCATTGTACAAAAATAAAAAACAAGAAAAACACCGCGCCCGAACTATGGTAGCTGCAAACAGCGGAGAGACGGTGCCGCGGTTCCGCATCATTCAGCGTGCGGTACATTTTTCACTCTGTCAGCGCCAATATTTTGCGCTGACGGAGTGAACGCCA
>NC_051177.1:61132338-61264838 GCF_013339695.2 Rhipicephalus sanguineus | reverse complement strand
ACTGGGTCAGGCATACAACGTAGAGGGTCGCAAAATTACATATGAAACAGTGTACTCACTGTAACACCTGTACACAAAGAATATGCGGCACATACAATATACAGTTGGAATAACACCCCCCATACTATTATTATAAAAGGTTTCAAAAATACAAATAATTCTGCCCCCTTATAAGAAGTTCTGTAGTCAGCTGGCGTTACTAGCTCGAGACAGCTAATAATACCAGCTGTCTTGAGCTAATGTTTCTAAGAAAACCCGCATTTCCCCGAAGGGGAGTATGAGGAAGTGCGAAGCGCGGGGTGATGCTATGAGGGGGCGCGCGCGACTAAACTGCAGAGCCGAGCGATGGAGACGGCAGCGAGAGAACACGCGCCAGCCGACCCACGGAGGTCTGGCCGTTTTTAAGTGCAAAGCACTTTTACTGATGATGATGATCTGTCTTCCGAACTCGTTCCAAAGAACCCGCAACGCGTTCAACTTGTTGGCGGCGTTGCGCACGCCCGAGATGGGGCTCAGGTTGTTGTCGAACCACAGTCGATCGCACACCGCGCAGCTATATCTGAAGCTGCGGTCCAGGAAGTCTCGCTTGAAGCGCGCGTCCGGCCGATCGAATTCGAGGGCCCGCGCTCGCTCACGCATCGCGCGTCCCCGCGCCAGATCGGCTTCGGGGTGCTCGGCTCGCTTCGCACGCTTTCGTTCGGCGTCTCGCCGCCGGCCTTCATCACCACAGTTCATCACCACAGGCAATGCGCGGGGCGCGCGCAGCCACGGAGCGAAGGGCGGAGCGCGCGCAGTCACGTGGGGCGTGACGTCGCTGCGCCGTTGCTACAGACGCTCCTCTCCGCTCCTCGCGCCGTTGCTAGGGGAGAGGAGGAGGAGCGCGGATGACGGCGGATTCAGGGTCGCTTATAAAGTGCATTCGCACTTAAAAACATGGAGGAAGGAATACTAAGGAGAGCATGGAGGAAGGAATACTAAGGAGAGGCCCTGACGTCACACTCGTGAAGCCGCCACATCGCAAACACCCTCATCGCCTCCTAGCGAAGGCGCAGCGAAACTTTTCGCGACTTCCGTTGCGACGTTCGCAAGCGCATGCGCGCATCGCGAAACTTTGCAGCCTTTTTTTTTGTTTGTTTTTCGCCGTGCTAGCGGTGTAGTCGATTCACGCATGCTGCTCTTTGTGTGTGTTCTTTAGGAAAGCTACGCAATGCCCAGCTGTTGCGTATACCCTGTGCAAATCGCGTGTATACTGCGAGCAGTACCGGGTGTCACTTTTCATGTGTACGTATACGTTCGCTTCATTGCTGATCACTAAGGCATAGTATTTGCGTGCGTAGTATGTGCGCTCTGTACCTGTTACTCATTCTGTCAACTCGGAACACACGTGAAATTTTGTTTTTGGCGTCTGACGCGCCGTACATACCATGCGCTGAAGACATCGTACGTTTTAGAGGCTGTCGTTCAAACGAAAGCGCAATAAACTTTTGTTGTTATCGGACTACGTGATGTATGTATCGTGCGGTGTGCGCTCGCTGCGTGCTTATGTTGTGTGCGCACTGGAATTACAAACTTTATGTGCACGATCGCGTATACAATACGGCGGTGTCTTCTTTTCGACGTGAAGTTACGTCAACTATAGGTTGGCGTTGCGCCGAATAGCTACTGCGCTCACTCCATATACACGAACAAAGAACCGCTAATCGGGCAATAGATCTGGAAATCGGGCTACAAGAAAGGAAAAGAAAGGCCTAACGCTCAGCAGAACGCGTAAGTCACTGCTAGGTGAGTTCGAATACGATGAGGCAGGGGCAGAATGTTTTTGATTACGGCACGTACCGGTAATTTCTGTACTGTTGCACAAAAACGCTCCTCGAAGAACTTCAGCACGCAACGCTCGGGCCTGCCGCGCACGAACAGCCTGGTAAACGTCTGCTTGCAACATTTTACTGCGTGCGAACCGCACAATACGCGCTAAGTTTACGCCGGGACTACAAATCCGAACAGAAACGAACCACCGCGGAGAGCACGCCGCGGGGCGTCTGCTGTTTTGTTTGCCCCATATCGGCTTGTTTGCCCCATAAATCTGACGTCACTTCCGCCACACTTTTCGCAATGCATTGGGATACGATAGGGCCTCTCCTTAGGAGAGGCCCTGACGTCACATTCGTGAAGCCCCCACATCGCAAACACCCGCATCGCCTCCTAGCGAAGGCGCAGCGAAACATTTCGCGATTTCCGTTGCGACGTTTGCAAGCGCATGCGCGCATCGCGAAACATTGCAGCCTTTTTTTTTGTTTGTTTTTCGCCGTGCAAGCGGTGTAGTCGATTCACGCATGCTGCTCTTTGTGTGTGTTCTTTAGGAAAGCTACGCAATGCCCAGCTGTTGCGTATACCCGGTGCAAATCGCGTGCACTGCGGACAGTACCGAGTGTCACTTTTCATGAGTACGTATACGTTCGCTTCATTGCTGATCACTAAGGCACGGTATTTGCGTGCGAAGCTCTCGGATGTGCGCTCTGTTGCTTGTTACTCATTCTGTCAACTCAGAACTCATGTGAACTTTTGTTTTTGGCGTCTGACGCGCCGTACATAACATGCTCTGAAGGCATCGTACGTTTTAGAGGCTGTGTCGTTCAAACGAAAGGGCAATAAACTTTTGTTGTTATTATCAGACTACGTGATGTATGTATTGTGTGGTGTGCGCTCGCTGCGTGCTTGCGTTGTGTGCGCACTGGAATTACAAACTTTACGTGCACGACCCTCTTTTCGACGTGAAGTTACGTCAACTATAGGTTGGCATTGTGCCGAATAGCCACTGCGCTCATTCCATATACACGAGCAAAGAACCGCTAATCGGGCAATAGATCGGGAAATCGGGCCACGAGAAAGGAAAAGAAAGATCTAACACCCAGGAGAACGCGTAAGTCACTGCTAGGTGAGTTCGCATACGGTGATGTAGGGGCTGAATGTTTTTGATTACGGCACGTACCGGTATTTTCTGTACTGCTGCACAAAAACGCTCCACGAAGAATTTCAGCACGCAGTGCTCGGGCCTGTCACGCACGAACAGCCTGGTAAACGTCTAATTGCAACGTTTTACTACGTGCGAACCGCACAATACGCGCTAAGTTTACGCCGGGACTCTGATCTGAGCAGAAGCGAACCACCGCGGAGAGCACGCCGCAGGGCGTCTGCTGTTTTGTTTGCCCCATACCGGTTTGTTTGCCCCATAAATATGACGTCACTTCCGCCACACTTTTCGCAATGCATTGAAATACGATAGGGCCTCTCCTTAGTTTTTCCTTCCTCCATGCTTAAAAAGCATTTGGTACTGTACTACCTGTACCATCTGTAATTACTCTTTATTAATTTTTTCTGTGCCTCTTATTCTGAAGAAGTAATTTATTCTAATATGAACTGCCTGCACATTACCGAATCATTCCAGCTTGCCAAAAATGCATTTAAAAGGTCACGCGGTCCATTTTGCATTCGCCTAAGAGGACTCGAAGGCGAAAGCCACCATCTTCTTTTTCTTCTCACTTAGTTGTACTGATCAGCCCCTTCCCCGAAAACTTTCCACACCCAACATGGATCGGAGGCATCTTAAGCTTATGTGCATCACGCGGTGTTGCAGTGCCTCCGGAATCAGTGCTTCTTTCACCCAGAGACGATGTCATGTGAAGACGTCATCATGTGAAGCCACATTATGTGACGTCATGCTGGCGTCACAAATTTTGGTGGTCTGTGATGTCGTATGGTAACGTCATTGCGTGTTGATGCTTTCTGGCATCACTTGTGTTGACGCCGTCGCCGCCAACGATCACTTTTTGCGTTTGCTGAAGCATCTAAGGCTTTCAACTAAGATCAAGAGTGAAGCCGCTGTAGCAAGAGCGAGTGGCCGTCTCGGTGTTTAAATAAGGGGACCGTATCAAGAAAAACAACTTAATTGGCGTGAAAACGACGATGCAAGATTTGTGATGGCTGAGTTTTTTTTTCTGCTCTCTCTCGTCTAAGGATCAGGGGCCGAATTCACAAAGCTTCTCTTTCGTAAGTCTGTTTCCCCATTGGTCAGCCGGCTTCGCTAATGATATGTCCCGCCGTGTGATTGGCTGAAATATTCTCTTACTCAAAATTTTAGCGTAAGACGGTGTTTGTGAATACGGGCCCTGTATGTCTGCTGTACCTAAGCCAGATCGACTGACGAATCAGATTAACAAGATCAAATAAAGCAGTAAGAAATCAACGCAGGAGAGGCGATGAACGCTTCTATCAACATAAGGCTCCTCACTCAAACCTCCCGTCTTCTTACCAAGCTAAGTTCTTGCGCAAGGCGCAAGCACCCGAACACCGCAAAATCTGAGACGCACTGCATGCAATACATTTTCGTCAGCGTCTTCAATCGAGTCACGTAGCATTTGCAGGCAGCCTTCCATTTCACGCATCGTGGCCTATTTGTTCATTATGGCCGCTGTATCCAGCGTGCGCCTTCCACGAAGAAGGGTAACCGAGCGAGCAATCTACCCTGCTTTCCCAGCTGCTTCTATGCTGCACGCCATTTATAGAGCAGTTCTTTCGCCTAATGGTTGTTGGCGAACGGTACTTCTCCCGATGCGGACGTGTCCCGTGTGCTGAAATAAAGTGACTCTTCTCGCAGGACAATTCTGGCCGAATACACATGGCGCCGGCTAAATGAAAAGACGCAGGAACGAGGAAAGCAATAGAACTTACAATTTATCTATTGTTGCATTTGTTCACTGATCGATTGTGCGATGCCGTTTGTACCGGTAGTTATATGTAAAAAGAAATATCACAATATTTTCATAAGATCGCTTGAAAAACATTAACCACTTTTTTTTTACAAAGCGGAATGAAAAACTTCAATAGAGAGAAAATTTTTGAAAAGTTAGATTTCCTTGCTGTTCATTTTCTTTACCCATTGCGGCAGTTTGCACTGAAAACTGCATTTTGTTTTGGAGCTTTTGTAATTAGTATGACTTAGAAAAGACCAAGTAGGGAAGTTAGTTGATTTTTCAAGTTTATGAAGCAGGGGAAACTTGAACATATGGACTTACACCGTTTTTGTTAACATACACTTACAGCGTTTCTTAAGATGCCACGAGATCGTTTGACTAAAAAAATTGGGGGACGCTTAAGCTTCGCCTTTAAGAGTTGAACGCGACAGCAATATCCGCGATAGCAATGCGCACACTAAGGTGTGTGCCTTATGTAATGGGTAGCATGCTTTAAACCAGGAGCAATTATGCGCGAGAACCTTTTTCGAAGCTGCGATGCACCCACTACATGGTCTTAAGGGAATACGCGCAGTAATGCGTGCGCCTTTTGTAATGGGTGGCTGTCTTTAAACCACCAAGTCGTTATGATATTGACGTGGTGTGACGCCCGATGGCAATGTACGCTTGTACCACGCAATATTACTGCCATATTACATCTCGTACTGTGACACCTGTATACAGGACGCGTATTTTTGGGAAGCATCAAAGTTACTTTCAGTGCAGCTCCAAGCAGAGGCGTGGCTGTGTTCATTACTACTGGCGGCAGCCTGAGTAATGAACACAGTAATGAATACCGCACCGTACTTCCACGTCTGCCAACCGGTAAGCTCGTCACCGACTCTGTATTTCTTCACGCTGACCTAGCCGGCCGCCCCTATCGAGTTCAAGACTTCAGAGATGCCCTACGAAATGCTATCGACCTGAAGGAGATAAGTTCAATTGGACAGTTCCAGATGTCGCATGTCTGGATGGTTACCTGCAAGTCGGCGTTAGCAAAGGCCAAACTCGTTGCACTCAGTGAAGTGATGGTTAAAAACCGCCGCTGCATCGTCATAGACCCGGAGCCGGCAGAGGTCAAGATGAAGCTCTTGTGGCTTCCAGAACGATTGGAGGACATCTATATACGTGAAGCACTTCAACCTTTCGGAAAAGTGACTTCAGTAAGCAGAGAAAGTTGGCGTGTAGCGGACATGGAGGACATGAAGACCCTTAACCGTGACGTTGTGCTCTCGTTAGCCGATGGAGTCACTGTTGCGGAAATTCCACATGTGCTTACTGTCTGCGGCGTACAGAGTCTTCTATTGATTCCTGGGAGGCCACCTCTGTGCCTCCGTTGCAACAGAGTTGGTCACATACGTCGGCATTGCCGGACGCCTCGTTGTGAAAACTGTCGCCGTTTTGGACATTCTGCGGATGAGTGTGTGGTGTCTTATGCCGATAAGCTAAGGCACCGAACCCGGCCTCAAGAGGATGCCGTTAAAGAGCACATAATGGATGCGAAAACTAGAAGCAGCGCGAAAAAAACGACGACAAAATTAGGAACACACACCACAGGACTAGCGCTGAACTGCCAACTGAATGTTTATTGAAGAATCACCACTTATAGCTATGCCACCAAAAACGCCTTGTCACACAAAAAACGCCACAAAAAACCAACGATTGCGTACATGCGTATTGCTACACTAACAGGTGTTTATCGAGAAAAGATCTCTCATGAGTAGTTAAACTAAGTGACGCCGCGCTGACACACTTATCTCCAGCTTTATTGATAAAATAAGCTTCCACGATTTCTCTTTCTTTTTTGGATTTTCCAAACGTCAAAAAACTAGTTTGCCCGAACTTGGGTGTGCATGCGCATTTTTTACAGTGCGAGGCTAGATGGCTGCCATAGCCATTTTTGACATTGTTCTTATGTTGCCTGGCCCTAGTTGTGGGAGAGTGTACATCGGACAAACTGGGCAATGCTTTAATGATAGGGCCAGGCAACATAAGAACAATGTCAAAAATGGCTATGGCAGCCATCTAGCCTCGCACTGTAAAAAATGCGCATGCACACCCAAGTTCGGGCAAACTAGTTTTTTGACGTTTGGAAAATCCAAAAAAGAAAGAGAAATCGTGGAAGCTTATTTTTATCAATAAAGCTGGAGATAAGTGTGTCAGCGCGGCGTCACTTAGTTTAACTACTCATGAGAGATCTTTTCTCGATAAACACCTGTTAGTGTAGCAATACGCATGTCCGCAATCGTTGGTTTTTTGTGGCGTTTTTTGTGTGACAAGGCGTTTTTGGTGGCATAGCTATAAGTGGTGATTCTTCAATAAACATTCAGTTGGCAGTTCAGCGCTAGTCCTGTGGTGTGTGTTCCTAATTTTGTCGTCGTTTTTTTCGCGCTGCTTCTAGTTTTCGCATCATGAACCGACTCGCCCAAACCTACAAGTTGTTGCTAACATAATGGATGCTACGGAGGTCATTGATGCGAAAGGTGACCTTCCAACAGTTAACGCTATGGACATAAGCACAATGAATACGTCGGTACCAGCAGACGCGTCAACAACCAGTGTTACGTTATCCGAGAGCACCTCCGTGTCCGAGAGATGCGAGGCAACTGCGTGTCGGAGTGAGAAGCAGCCACTATGTGCTGATGAGGCGTCTCTGAACGTCAAGTCAGCCAACAACAAGGACATCACGGCAGATGCTGTCGTCGCTACGAGCAGTGCTCCTGACCAGCGACATAGCCAAGGTAATGCTCCCGTACCTGCTCTTGAGGTGTCCACTAAAATGGACACAGCAGTTCCCAAACGCCGCGCCTCCTACGCATCTGTGTCCTCTGAGGAAAATGACATCAGCGTGCCAAAGCAATCACGTGGTCGGCGACCGTCTCAACACAAAGAAAAGCATCGACGATCAAGGTCCAGACGGCCTGGTGGCAGTGCAAGGGAGGGTTCTCCCTCACCCTTCACGCCTGACAGCTTGGAATAGAAAAGCGGTGTGTAGTCACCATGGCGTCCATGCAGCTCACCTTCGCGACCTTAAATCTACGAGGGCTTAGGTCTCGGCAGAAACAAATGCAACTTCGTCGGCTGCTTACAGGCAAGCGTTTCGACTTTGTCGCAGTTCAGGAGACAAAGCTTGAGAGTGATGACGAGACTGAAAGGGCCCTAAGGCTCTTTCAGCATGATTATAACATATGTGTGTCACATTCTGTGGGTTTGTCGGCAGGTTGTCTTTTGTTACTTAAGAATAATCTCCCTTATTCCGCCTTCAGCTATGAGGTTGACACTGAAGGACGGTTTATACGTTGTGATTTTGTGCTGTATGGTGTTGCATGGCGTTTGGTGAATATTTATGCATTTAATGACATAGGTAGACGAGCTGCTTTCTTTGAAAGTATGGCTCCCCTGCTAGATTGTGATAGAGAGACAGTGCTTATGGGCGACTTTAACTGTGTTTGTGATGATAATGACCGTGTAGGGCGAAGTTCTCGCAGGGACAAGAGCGCTGAGGTGTTGGCTGAGATTACTGAAATTGCGGGACTTGTGGATATTGGAGCCTCATACAGAGGGAGTTGTTCGTACACGCACATTCAAGGACTTTCTCATGCACGTCTCGATAGAATTTACATCTCTTCAACCATTCTTTCGCGTGGGTGGTCATGTGTTACTGAACCGGTATCGTTTTCAGACCATTGCATCGTCATTGCTCAACTAGGAAAAATTCCAATGTAAAGTTCCGTCCTCGTTGGGCTCTTTGGAAATTTAATTCCACCCTTTTAAGCGACAAAACATTTACTACTGAGGTGTGTAAAACTATGACCACCTGTTTTAACGCTGATTTACCTTTATTTGCTGCATGGGAGTTGTTCAAGCAAGAGGTGCGCGCACTCGCTATAGAACAAAGTTCTGTAAAATCGTTCTATAAGAAAAACGAAGAAAAGATGTTAGAGAATAGCCTCAGAAGCCTTTATGAGATAGAGTGTGAAGCACCTGGTTCATGTGTTGAAGAAATTGCTAGTATCAAATGTGAAATTCAACATTTTAATGCAGAACGCTACAGAGGTGCGCGTATTCGCTCGCGCAATAATCGAGCACTAAATTCCGAGAAACCAACTCGTCAGGCTCTGCTTGACGAGCATCGAAACGCAATGTAAAAAATGATATGGGAAGTATACTCTAATGGTACTTTGGTGACCAATCCAGATGATATCATGGCAGAATTTGAGAACAACTACCGAACATTGTTTAGTGCTAGTACTTCTGCTCAGAATGTTCAACTTCTCGATCAATTCGTGTCCCTCATTAAGCCATTAACAGATGAAGATTGTTCACTTGTAAGTGGTCCTGTTACTCAGAAAGAGCTAGAACTTGCCATCGATCAATTGCCTTTATCGAAAACACCAGGCCCTGATGGAATATCAGGTGAATTTTATAAGGCTTTTAAGGGACGTCTATGTCCAATTCTAATGAGAATTTTCTCAGAGGCGTTAGAGATCGAGGCTTTTCCACAGTCTTTCACAAAAAGTCACACAATTTTGATTCCAAAGAGTGCTGATAAAGAAAAATTACGTCATGCTGATGGTTACAGGCCCATAACGTTATGTAACGTAGACTATAAGATTTTTGCCAAGATTTTAGCTAATCGGTTGCAGTTTGTAATGTCGATTGTTGTTGGACCCCATCAAACATGTGGACTGAAAGACCGTTCTATACAGACTAACATCCACATCGCTCGTACTATTCTAGATTTTTGCTCAAATTCTTTTGACCAACTTGCATTACTGCAAGTTGACCTCGCAAAGGCATTTGATCGTGTTTCTCACTCGTTTCTGTTTTCCCTTTTAAAGCAAGCTAATGTGGGCTCAACATTGTTAAAAGGAGTGAAACTTTGTTATAATAATTGCTCTACGCGCCTAATAGTGAACGGTCATCTCTCGCAGCCTGTATCTATCAGCTCTTCTGTTAAGCAGGGATGTCCTATGTCGCCGCTACTTTTTTCTCTATACTTAGAACCGATGTGCTTGCATATTATTCAGTCTCACAATATTCATGGCTTCAGACTGCTAGAGAATGAAGTTAAAGTTTTAGCATATGCAGATGACATTGCCTTTTTTTGTACTGACAAACCCAGTATTGAAAGGATTGTTGATGCAGTAGAGCAATTTGGTAGCGTCTCAGGCGCACAGGTAAACTATTCTAAGAGTTCAGGTTTGTGGTTTGGGTCATGGGGATCTACACCTGATCAGTTTGCCGGTATTGAGTGGTCTGTGGTGCCACCAAAATATCTTGGTGTTCCACTAAGTGCACACAAGTCAAGCGCACAGTACTGGAAAGATAGGGTGGCAGGCCTTGAGCGTTATGCTAAATCTTTTATACCACATAACCTTTCAATTTTCGGTAAAGCGGAAACGTGCAACAAGTTTTTGGCTACAAAACTTTTCTATGTACTACAAGTGCTGCATTGTGCTAGAGCGCATATTCAGAGCTTTCATCGTAAATTTGCAACATTTATATGGTCATCAACATATGAATCCATGAGACGAGACAATCTATTCAGACCAGTTAGTGCAGGTGGGCTAGGTCTAGTACATCTGTACGTGTGGCAAATTGTATCTCGCTACTTCTTTTTCCGCGACGCTTCTCACCCTATTATTCGAGCATTCTTGCAGGTAAACCTGGTAAATGTGCTACCTGATCTAGTAGTTTCATCCGATTGTTCTCCACGACCATGTTTATGGGGATTTATGCGAGAAGTTTATTTCTCTGTTCGTTTTTTAACAGTTAGGTTTTCAAATGAATATTTGTACTGCGTATCACGCAAAAATCTTTACAGAGATTTAATAGCGATGCTGTTTCCGCCACCACTTTATCGTGCAAAATACTTGGGACTGCCAGGACATGATGTCTTAGATCGAGTACGTAAAATGCCGCTGACACCATCGACAAAAACGTTCTTTTTTAAATTACATTCAGAGACTTTGCCTGTGAAGACTTGGCTTCGTTCAAGAGACATTTTTGTGTCGTACGTTGATTGTCCTCTGTGTGATGTGCCAGAAACAATTGAACATTGTTTTATAGACTGCAGAGATGCAATCTTATTTTGGGATGTGCTCCAACGAACTCTTCAAAAAGACTTTGTGCTAAATTCCCATTCCGTGCGATATCTCTTGCCAGCGAGTTGTAATGACGTACCATTCGACATGTCACCTCCTCATTGGAATGCATAGCCTGTGGAAGACGCGCATGTTGCAGAGAAACGCAGAGCCGATAGTTTCCTCAACAGCCCACTTCATTAGGTTGGTCACTCAGCTAAGAGATGTCTACGAGCAAATGGAATATCAACCAGAATGGTATACGGCATTGGTGAGGTGCTTATCCTTACCGCTGTTCTAGCACACAATTGAAAAATCAGTTATGTGATGTATCCGCTATAGAGGTGATTGCGAATTCTGTAGTGTCTTCTGTTCGTCATTGTGTTGCGATAAGAGCATAATCAACATATTAGTTCTTTGTCTGTATTCAATTGCTTTCAAGTGATATCCTATGTTGAATAAATACCATGAAAGAAAAAAAAAAAAAGAGGCGTGGCTGTGTGGTAGAACACCTGCTTGCCACGCAGATGGCCTGGGTTCGATTCTCACTCGGACCCAACATTTTTATTATTTATTTTATTTGCAGCTTTTTCGATTTTTCGGTCACGGACAAGATGATGATTTTTCGCTCACAACCAACGGTGCCGACACCGACGACGCAATTTCTGCGATACGAGCTCTTTAACGCTATCGCGTTAAAATACGGACGATTAGGCCCCATTTATAATAGGCACGTTCTCCATGTTCCACACGGGATGTTCTTGAACGACTCCCGCTGGAATACCATAACAATCCGTTGTGCACAAATCTGCATATTATACTTCACTGGAAACTGTTTTAGCAGAAGCTATCAGCGTAAATCTTGCAGTTTTAACGCGATAGCGGTAAAGAGCTCGTATCGCAGAAATTCCGTCGTCGGCGTCGGCCCCGGCACCGTTGGTTGTGAGCGAAAAATCATCATCTTGTCCGTGACCGAAAAATCGAAAAATCTGCAAATAAAATAAATAATAAAAATGTTGGGTCCGAGTGAGAATCGAACCCAGGCCGTCTGCGTGTCAAGCAGGTGTTCTACCACACAGCCACGCCTCTGCTTAGAGCTGCACTGAAAGTAACTTTCATGCTTCCCAAAAATACGCGTCCTGTATACAGGCGTCACAGTACGAGATGTAATATCGCAGTAATATTGCGTGGTACAAGCGTACGTTGCCATCGGGCGTCACACCATGTCAATATCATAACGACTTCGTGGTTTAAAG
Organism: Rhipicephalus sanguineus; assembly: GCF_013339695.2. NCBI lineage: Eukaryota > Metazoa > Arthropoda > Arachnida > Ixodida > Ixodidae > Rhipicephalus > Rhipicephalus sanguineus. The sequence continues at coordinate 61,252,706 of NC_051177.1, read as the reverse complement.
ACAGCCATCCATTACAGAAGGCACACGCATTACTGCGCTTATTACCTTAAGACCACGTAGTGGGTCCATCGCAACTTCGAAAACGTTTCTCGCGCATAATTGCCCCTGGTTTAAAGCATGCTACCCATTACATGAGGCACACACCTTAGTGCGCGCATTCTGTTAAACACTCGTAGTGTTCAAAGTGCGCACTAGGGGCAGGATATCGCTATCGCGTTCAACTCTTAAAGGCGAAGCTTAAGCGTTCCCCAATTTTTTGAAACAGGTTCTCACAACTGTACTCTCTCATCCTATGAAATATTCCCTAGTTTTTTTCCTTAACTGCTGCTACACGTTTACGTGAAATAATCCCTGAACCGGGACTTTCGCTGTCGCCAAGGTTTCGACAGCTTGCAGCAAATGCTAGCTTGACGAAGACAAGATCACTTGAAATGTTGGCTCCAGCGTAATAAACCGTTCAATGATTTTTTTGTTCTTTTGTCTCATCAAACCTCCATCTTCCCCTGAAGTTCTCTCTTGTTTGAAGTTATATATTTAGCACTTCGCAGCCTCACTGCCAAACGTTTTGGCTCACATGTACTTCTGTATCTTTCGATAATATTTTTTGCCAAGTATAAGGTAAATGTCAGGTATCTGTGTACAGTGCAGATATGTTTAAGAACTGCCTGATGCAGATAATAATGGTTGTCCAGTGGAATTACGCTAAAGGTTCCACACTAACACATATTTTGAGAAACTAATATTGTATGCATCATGTAGTAATTACGGTGATTATGATACATTGAAATGTGTGAAATGTGTGATACTCGGTTGGTTAGCTTATGATGTTTGACGTCACAAAGCGAGTCAGACTATGAGAGACGCCGTAGTCAATGCCTCCGGATAATTTCTACCAACCTGGTTTTTTAGGCTGATATTGCTTCGCCCATGCCGCTTTTGCACTGCACAAGCGGCGGCAACAGCGGGCAGCCAAAAAGATCAATCTCGATGAGTGGCTACTGACGGTGCTTTCAGTTGAAGAGCGGGAACCGCTGTGGTGGCACAGCGGCTTTTGTGCGGCCCCGCTAAGCACGAGAGTAATGATATAATAATACTGTTGGGATTTAGCGCCTCAAAACCACGATGTGATTATGAGGGACGCCGTAGTGGAGGGCTCCGGAAATTTCGACCACCTGGAATTTTTTGACGTGCACCTAAATCTAAGTACACGGGCCTCAAGTATTTTCGCCTCCATCGAAAACGCAGCCGCTGCGACCGGGATTCGATCCCACGTCCTTCGGGTCAGCAGTCGAGCGCCATAACCACTAGACCGCTGTGGCGGGTAAGCACGAAGTGCGGGTTTGGTTCTTAGTTACGATTGCCCCATTTCGATAGAGGCGAAACGCAAAACGTGTGTGTACTTAAATTCAGGTGCAGGTTACAAATCCCCAGCTGGTAGAAAATATTGCAGAATTCCCTACAATTGCGTTCCTGATAATAATATGTTGCTTTTAGCACTTAGAAATTTCGCATAAGGCGTATTTGTTTGAAATAAGGTAAGAACGTGAGCATCACACTAGGTATTTTAGTTTACACGTATTTTCGATTGAAGTGAAGACTTCGAGTAGGATACAACGTTCACAAAGAAAGTAGTGAAGGCGAGAAAGAAAAAACGCATTCCTTCGCTTTCGAGTCCTGGTGGTTTTAAGCTTTTACGCAACCTTTTTTCCTTAAAATCGGGACGTTTGCTGCAATATCTTTTTACCCGGAATGACGCGACGTGATACACAAAAGGACATAAGGATACTTACGCGAAAACTGGGCAACGTCTTCTGCACCCGCTCATTGCGTTTTCTTTGGACGTTACGCGGATTGCCAAGTAATAGGTTCTCGTGCGATACAAAGCTCCTTCAGGTAATTATGTGTTCGCATACTAAAGGGCAAGAGTGTAAATTACACCTCGAGGACTCGTTTATTTTAATTTGAAAGAACATTCCTGATTAAGACTGAGGATACATTCCATAGGACATTACAACCTTTTTTTTTTCAAACATCCTTACGGTTGCCTGGATTTCCGAATGCCGCGCTTATGCCAACCTTCAGAATTTTTATCGATCAAATAGGGCATCTATAGATAGAAAAAAAAACACAAGTAATAAAGAAGGTGTAATCACCGCGGATAGCAATGGTCGGAACACTGAAGAGCAGCTGCGCCTTGACAGAAATGGAGTGTCTGCTCAATAATTCCTAATGAGGACGTGAGGATAGGCAGATGCAACGCAACGGGAGGGTTCAGGTGTTTCTTATTAGCATCGGTGAAGTAAGGGCAAGAATTTCCTAGCAGCCAATCAAAGTGAAGCGCTGCGCCGTTGCCTCAACACTAACGACTGAAATAATCAGTAGTCTCGGCATGACTTTATGCGAAGGCTCCTTTTATGGCTCTGTTTGCTGTCGTACATTCAACACTTCAGCGCCATTACACAAGCCTCCTTTGATGGTGATATATAAATGGACGAAATAAATACTTCTACTTCCTGGAAGGATGTACCTCTTGTTTGGTTCATAAGACTGGAACATTTTGTTTAGAGAATTGGAACGACTTTGTCAGTAATGCGCTTTTAATGCTTTTAATGATTTCATATGAGTAACTAGAGCTGACACAAAAAAAAGATAATAGCTAAGAATGTGCAATTCCATTCACATTGAAAAAAAGTAATAAATACGCCGTTCGTATACAACATACTATTTGAAGCCCGAATAACACTTTACGTTACTTCGCATTTTACCGGCGTGGTGATTTAAACGGGCTTTCTATTCCAGAATAACTACTTTAGCATCTATAGTAGGTGGAGGAGGAAGAGAAAGACGAAAGGACAGGCAGGCTAGCCAGTTCTCATACCGTCTGGCTACCTTGTGCTGGGCAAGGGGGTACGAGGAATAAAAATTATAGAAAAGAGATGTTACCAAAAAGAACAAGAAGAAAAGGAGAAAGGAATGACAGCAATACAATTAACGTCGCTGCTTAAAGTCTGTCTCTGAGACTAGTTGTCCACAAAAAAAAACGCGACAATGCTCTCAAAGCCTTCTGTGGTGAGGACGGCGTCAGCCAGTGGGCAAACATCCTTTTCTCAGACAATGGGCGATTGTCAAGTCTATCCGACAGCTTTGAAAGTTCCTTTCTTGGCGCGCTGAAGCGAGAGCATTCACAGAGAAGATGGGCGATTGTCTCCCCGCAGCTACAGTTATTACATGTCGGGCTGCTGGCCATTGCGAAACGAAGCGAGTAGGCATTCGTGAAGGCAATCCCAAGCCACAGGCAGCACAGGAGCGTCTCCTTAGCTTTAGTTATTCCCGACGGAACACGTAGCTGTAGATTCGGGTACAAGTTGTGATGAGCGTTGGTAAATTCCCTTGAGTTCTACTGTCCAAGTCTCAGTTCCCGTGCGAGCGAATGAAGCCTTGTAGCGGTGTCCATTCTGGATAACGGTATAGCTACACATCGGAGAACACCATGAGCAGATAGGGTGGCCTCATCTGCATGGTCATTTCCGTAGATATCGCAATGGCCCGGTATTCACTGATATGCTATGTTGTGCTTTTCCTCTACAGCGCGGTGATGAAGCAGTATTATGTCAGCGACTAACTGTTCATTTGGTCTATGACGATATGGCGACATAATTTACTAGAAGGCTGCCTTGGAGTTGGAGAAGATTGACCATCCCTGTGACGGTTCTTCAACTACGAACTCTATAGCAGCGCGGATGACGGCGAGTTCTGCCGCCGTCGATGACATCAAATGGGATCTCTTGGATGCCTTTAGTGGTGACGGGCTCCGCGGGTATGAGGACTGCCCCTGCTGAGCATGCAGAAGAAAGTGAACTATCCCTGTATATATGAAGGCGTCCGTTGCGTTTCTTATTAAGGACAAGTAGCGTGGCGTAGTAATAATAATAGTAGTAGACAAACTTTATTATGTACAGGAACCAGGCAGGCTAGAACCCCAGTGTCCCGCAGGGAATATGGGGTGAAAAGCATAGTCTGTCCGGCAGGGTGGTGCCCCTATTCCAAGGCCCCACTGGCACGAGCTATTCGTTCAGCTCCTTGGATGAGTCGTAGCTGATCTTTCATGGTAGGGCTAGACAGCAGCGCCTCCCATTCGTCCCATGTGCCATTTGTGTCGTGCTCTTCTCCGTGCTCCGCACACTACCACGTGAAGTGAAAATGTGTTGGTGTTCCTCGACACCACGGACATATGCCTATATGCGCCGTGGGGTAGATCAGGTGGTCAGTGTGCAGATTTATGTAAGTGTTCGTCTGTAGTTATTGTAGCACGGTCGCCTCCGTAGCGCTGAGCTTGCCATGTGGGAATGGATGGATCTGTGTATATTCTCTACAGTATCGAAAAATCGTTGCGTAGCAAGGATCTGGGGCGGTAAGGTCCTGTTGTAGGGCTAAATATGACGACTGTTTTTCCTTTTAGACTCCGGGGATGGTTATCAGGACTTCGAGGGGAAGGCGGCACCGCAACGGTAACGGCAGTCGTGCTACGTGCGTGAAGTTCGAGGGAAGTACTGTGCAGTGCGAAGCAATAATACCGCTGCACGCAGTGTGGGACCTAGATGTAGGAAGTAAGGCGAGGTTGCGCGATGGTGTCCGGGCGAAATGTCTGATGTAGAATCTGTAGCAGATACAGTCTTTGTGTGCAGTTAGGTCCTTGAATAAGACAGATAATACGCAACTACGGGCTCACAACCTCTTCCTTAACTATGGTGATTTGAGGATAAGCTCATGTGACGTTGCTGGAAATAGCATTACAACGATAAACGACTGCACACAGGGAGCTGTTCTCGGAAAAATGATGTCAACAGGCACACTCAAAGACGCGAGAATTAAAAATATAAATGCTCATTCACTCGCATTCACTGATCGTTTGTAGCAGATGCGCGGGATGTCTACTTTTGTAGTTAAAGAGAAACACATCGCATTCGCGCCATATCTACAGTATTCCAGCATTACTAGGCGACACACCCACGTAGAGCGACGGTCTATCTTTGCTATAATATATCTGAGAAGCACTGCAATTCTGCGATTGTGGCATAAAATCGGAGGGTTATTCAGGCTATTTTCTGTCTTTATAATGTAGAGATGCTTTTACATACATCAGCCAAGAAAAGTGTTAGAAAACGACTGTATTGCTCGGCCAGTGAGTTTTAATATAGAAGGCTTCTTGGCAAACATTGAGCTCGGGCACGCGGAGTTCGAAACCTGATTCATGTAAAAAAATCGAAATTAGCTATATTTTTACGAGCGGCATGCAGCGTCATTAACGACTCGAAAGAACTCTTAACTCTTTCCCTTCCTTCTATGCACCTAGCCCGCAGGCGAAAAATTCGCGACAGATTCCGTTTTATTGTTTTCAGTGTTTCCATTTCTTTGTTTTTATCCTAGCAAGCGTACAACTGAAGATTTCGCATTATGGGAACATATAATTCAAGAAGCGATCCTCATTTTATTTGGTAAAACATAATATTTAGCTAGCGTTTTTATGAACGCCTTTGAATATACTACAGTTGCGTACTTGGTCACTTTTCAGTGGTTACCCAGTCACTGCGGAATCATCGGCAATGAACGGGCCGATCAAGCTGCCCGCTCAGCCCACGCAGAAGATCATGAACTGTTACTACCGCTTTCTAGGACCGACACTGCACGGAAGCTCCGTTAGCATGCTCGCCAACGCACCACGTCACAATGGAATGAGCCACACTTCAAACATGATCGACTGCACTCATTTGACCCTACCTTAGTTCTTCAAGTCCCATCAAGCCTTCGCCGAGCAGACACGACCCTTTTGTGTAGGCTGTGGTTGGGCGTTGCGTTTACCAACGCCTATGCTTTCCGCATTGGGATGGCCGACACCGCAGCCTGTGACCACTGTGGAAACGCAGAAACAATAGGGGATATTCATAATGCTTGGTGCTCCGGCAACACTGGGCGCTTCCGCCATTTTTGTTGGGCGCCGTCACGGAATCGTCTGCTAGCGGCTCCATAAGGAAAGGATACGGAGAGGCTGAGCAGCAGTCGTTGGCGGAGCTTTCGAGCCAAGAAAATGCGGCTGTTTTCTTCGACACCCAGAGCCGAATGGTCAGAGGATTTCACTGTACTGTCACAAATCGACGAGAACACAATATCGGAGTTCTGAGCGCATAAAAACTCATCCGGACGGCAGCTACAAGAGGCGCACCGCTTCGCAAAGCCAAACTGCCGTTCACAGTATTGGCGTGCGCTTCCGATCTGAGGGAGGCGTTCAAGAAAAGTGTTCGTTGATGAGGAGATGTGACTGCCAAACTTCTGAGGTAACCTTGCACTGCAATACATCTCCACTGTATTTACCACGGCGATTATATACACGCGTCATAAGCGCTCGTCAGATATCGACACCGCGTTGTTTCTGCGCGACCTGTGCAGCGCTGTGCTGCTTTCCTCGGCTCATTTTATTAGGAACAAGTATCTCTACACCCTCCGCAGTAGTGTGTCGTAGTTTTTTCGAAATAAACACGGCATGGAAATATGCATCAGCAGTGCGCCGCAAACCAAACAAAAATACTCATCCGCGTTTCAACTGTATACAAAGAGAGCGACCCGAGTAATGCTCTTTTACGTGCGCACTGGTTGTTTATAATATTTTGTGGTCATAATCTATGGCGCTGATTTAGTATTGTCGTTCTGGTTTTCTTTAACGCTATACATGTGCGTTCATTTGCATATTTTTGTGAAATATTGTGATCTTTGCTTTCGCATCCCACGGCGGCGTGGGCCCGCGATCAGCGGAAAGATGAGAGCGATATCTGTCGGACAAACAGCTCCACCAGGGGCGTAGCCAGAAATTTTTTTCCGTGGGGGGGTTCAACCATACTTTATGTATGTTCGTGCGTGCGTTTGTATGTGCGCATGTATGTATACGCAAGCAAAATTGAAAAATTTCGGGGGGTTTGAACCCCCATCCCCCCCCCCCCCCTTGGCTACGCCCCTGAGCTCCACCTACTATACGGCTCCGTAACTCTTGGCACAATGTTCGCAGCGCACGCTGTACGAAGAAAGCAAAAGAACAATAAAAGGAGAGGGATAATGAACGAAGGGCAGACGCGGCATGCGGACTATGTACATCGGCGCACGCTGTCTTGAGACGTTTGCAAAGAGATGCCTGTTGGGATCTAAGTTGCGCCGATCGAGTCTTGTGTGGCGGCGCTGATTTTCCGCGGACGCACACAGCAGCATCTGTGGTACTGCTTACACATGTTTTATGTAAATACTTGCTTTCGTCGATCTGCAACTATCTCGCGCGTGTGCGCCGTCCGCCGTCTGTTTTAAAATGCATATATCGGGATATATTGTTCTGCAAGTCTACCTTATATTGCAGGCGAGCAACTAAATTTTACGGAGAAATAAGAACTGACGTTGAAGAGCGCTTTTGTGCGCTGATCATTTCCGAATTAAAGCACAGTGCCGACCTTGTTGACGAAAGAAGTTCGCGTCGGTACATCTGTTTCTTCGTTCAGGTAACTGATAAAATCGATTAAAAATAATGTTACTTTGTTCGCGGCATTATCAGGGCTCCCTCGTTGCCTGAATAGCGCGCGAAACGTTAGGAAGACATCGCAGAACGAAGATAAAAAACCAGTAGCTACACTGTAAACCACTTTACACCCGTATGGGTGTAACTTGTTGTCTATAACTCACACCCCTACACCCCAAAAAATAGGTGTACCAAGCAGGATTACACCTATACAATGGGTGTAATTTCAAACTTTCACCCAATGGGTGTAAAAGCATATTACACCCAAATGAAAAAAAGGGTGTAGGGTGTAAAAGCACATTACACCCAAACGAGAAAAAGGGCGTTGGGGTGTTTATGCACAATTACACCCAAACACCCAGGCAAAAATTTCCATAATTCGAGTGGTTCCCCCCTCCCAGTTGGCTCCCATTGAAACGCTAGAAAGCTTACCCTTTAGCTAGTCCTTTCAAGGGCGCATGACCTATTATAGTGGCTCCTGCCACAGAGGGAAAATCCTGGCAGCAGCACAGATTTTATAATGCATATGAAGCACGGCATATATGGCCCTTACATATACAGTGAAATCGTGACTGAATACAAAGTTATTACCTAAAATGTGTTGACACATATTGCAAGATGTTCACACAGTTATCCAATAGTACAAAATAAAGTCAAGCTTTAATAAACACAGAGCTCGTACATTCGAGACAAATTCTACGGTATTCAATGACCTTTCTCGAGTGTGCGGAGCGGCATCGCGTATGCCGCCAAACAAGGAGCACAAATGACGGAGCACAAATGACCAAGGCGTTTGTGTCAAAATATGAAGCAAGGGCGTTATTTCCACATCATAATGAGGAATTCAATTTAACATGCTTCATTGTAACACAGCCGTATAGTGCAGTATGGGTCTTAGAACAAGCTACGCCCGTGCGAGTGGGGTGTAATAGATGAAACCGCCCTCAAAAGGATAGCAGTTACAGGGAGAAGCACAAACGAACCTTCTCTGTCAGCCCCCTTGGGGCACTACAGACACTTGGTCCCTTTGGGCACACCCCAGAATGAATTTTCCCACTGTAGTTGCCCTTCCCAAGAAGGGAAATATTGGTGCCAATTCTTATACCTGCACTCATGCTGTTGATAAAATAAGGTGCCATCGTCTTAAATGGGCTGCATAACATCAGTGTATGTGTTTGAAATCAACTGGAACACACAAGGTACGGTCTGGTCGTTCTCCTCTTAAGGAGATAGTTCAGAAATGTGCAGTCCCTTGATGAGAAAGTGGATTGATAAAGTTTCAAAATTCCAGCAGTGCCCACACCATTGTGCCTGTTGTCGACTTTCTTAGTAGGGTAAACACTGCCATCACACAGCTGTAGCTGATACACGAGCAGGGTATCAATGCTCCGTGACAACTCACGCAACATTATAAGGACTCAGAGCGTCGTTTTCCACAGCAGGCCTCCATATTATCTCTTTTCTGAGAAAGTACATGAGTGAAGTAGAAAACTGTGCACATTGCTGGAATTATGAAATATTTCCCACTTTCTCAAGAGCAATAGATTGTGGCTCCAACACAAAAAAGTGAGCAATCGGGCCATGACGCGCACGTCGCAGCGCATGCTAAATGCGGTAATATGCAGGAAATGCATGGGAATAGGGACGTTATGACAACGACAGCCCTGCAGAAGCATTACCTACATAACAAAAGTGGAATCAAATTTTACACGGGCATGTTCAGAGAAATTTAAAGATTATCCCTTTCCAAGCAAAGACAACAGAATCATTGGTAATTGAATAAAACGAGTATTTATTTCTTTAAAAAAATATTGACAAAACTTAAAGCTTGTCATATAGCTCAAAAATAAAATTTTAAAACAATATTCGATGCACTGATTTCACTGACAAGTACTGGCAGTTTTTTTAAGCTAAAGTTTCAATAGCAAAAGATGTCAATTATTAAAACTACTGCAAAAAAGTCACAAAGTCCTTTGAATATAAAAACTAAGCTAATAACCACGAAGTGGAATGACCTGCGAGAACGTGTTGAAATCGGCAGACAAAATGGCTTGTATTAAAATGTCACAAGAAAATGAGCAAGAAATTGAAATGAAATACTAATACCGCCATAGTATTCGTTTCTCTATAATGTAAAACAAATAACTACTCGTTACCATATGAAAATATAACTAGGTGGCGACATACTTTAAGCAGAATATAATCACAGGTGGCGACATACTTTAAGCAGAAGCTAAGGCCTATTTTCTAGGCTTTCTTGAAAATGTTCAGGAGCTTTACTACTTGTGTCCTCGGAGTCATTACCCACTGGCCAAGAAGGAGCCATTCAACAGCGACGAGAACGTTGAACAACTTGTGATGGCAGTCGATATTTAACAGCCAATGTGCTGCCATGAGTGCAGCTACTCATTCTTCGGCATTGGACACACTGAAGAGCAGTTCTTTGTCCACAGGGAGGAAAAGCTTGCTTGCATAGGGAAGATCGGGGCCATCGTACACAATGCAAGGTGTTATTGGAACGCTCGCTCCCTGCATGATAAAAAATAAAAAGATCATTTTCTGGAAAGCGGTACGCAGACTTCAATTATTTGTTTCAGTAAATAACAGTTTCTGTACCGTGTACTATCGTGAGTAATATGGGCTCGAACATGCGAGCACGTGGAAAATAGCCTTAAAACTGAGATAGGATGATACGTGGATGGCGTTGCCGAAACTGGAGGGGATAGGGGGGAGGGGGGCGCTGTTCCGCTGACTGTTGGTACTCCCGCCTCGCTAGCGTTGCTGCGAGATGTCGGCTGATTGCGTGCCGATGACCGCTAGCAATGATAACAAAATAAATAAATGAGGCGCGGCAAAATCCTCAGCCGACACCACCGAGATAACGATGCGCAAGCATGGCCTGCGCATCGTGGCAGGCTACGTCACAGCCGATATCTCAGCAGCTACCTAGTCTGATGTGGCTGTTCGCGTTGATGGGAATTCATATCACCGCTAACGGCCTCTGACACTCTCTAAGATGCTGTTTCGCATCAACAGTATCGAAGCGGGAGGGTCAACAGCTAGTGGAAGCGCGGCGCCCTTTCCGCTTTGTTTCCGACAGCCGCCGCTGCGAATCAGCCGACGTAAGGTTCAAGGCTGTTCGCCACGCGCTCGCATGTTCGAGCTCATATTGCTCACGATAGTATCATCCAAATATGAAGCTCATAAGATGCCCCATATGGAACTGGAGAGAATTAACAGCTTTTCTACGTGCAATTAGCTTGTTTGGGAAAGAGAAAGTACTATTTGACAAATATCATCCGCATTTTTAAGGAAAAAGGAGCATTCTTTAGTGGCATGAAGGACTCCTGCACATCGATAAAAAGCATATAAAACAAAACTATGCACAAGGAGTTCTCTTCAAGGCTGCAAGTTGCAGCCTTGAAGATGATTGGAGAATTTAAAATCTCTTATAAATCATTAGGCTTGTCTTTTACCAAATAATATCATTGGAGGTGCTCGTGCAAACTGCGTTTTTTAATGTTTGTACACGTAAAAGTATTTAGCGAAGTTACAACGCCAAAGCGAGGCGAGGCGCATATAACTCTTAATAACCACAACAAAATAATGAAAGGTAGACATAATGGAAACAAACAGAATAAAATAAAGTGTGCTCGAACGCGGGCACTCAGGCGTACGCACGAAGGGGGGAGGGTGCGCCCCCCCCTAGTCAATTCAGACAGAGGGGGGGGGGCGCAATGTCTGCCCCCATACTTTGACTTTTTAGTAAGGCGGGGGAGGGGGGCAGCGATTAACCTTCCTACTTCCCTCCCCCCTGATGGGGAACCCTGCGCACGTCTAAGTGCACACTGATGCTCGAGCACAGTTCAGGTATTTAAGGCGATTCGGCCACACATAGACATGAAAAAATCATTCGAACACAAGTCAAGTTTAACGAACGGCTCCCCGTGCACGGGTGCCGGCATTATCAGGAAACCTATGTTACGGATGAATTAAAACATCGGTACGAATTTAACGAAACGGAATGTATTAGCACTTAGGCGAGCTTCGCGCGGCGTACCTAAAACGAAGCAACATGCTGCGTTAAAATGACCCACACGCATCAACCCCAGCATCACTGTAGTTTTAGCGCACAAAACGAACACGGACGGAAAAGAACGAGGCGGACACCACGTCGTTGTTTTCTGTCCTGTTTCTTTTTTTTTTTCTTGTGCGACAAAAAATGCACTTCAATTACCAACAGGCCGAAGCATACGCGCCTTAGACACGCTTGACGCTTAGAGGTAAGAGGCGCCGTCACAACCCAACTATTCTTAAATCAAAATAGTGGTTCATCGAGAGCGGGGCCCCCTTCCAACACCACCGCCGACAGGCGGGCACCGCCACAACTGCGTTCAAATCCCCCTCCGAATCACAGCCGCGCATGCGCACACTGCTTTCAACACCAAACAAAGCAAAGCCTGCCCGCGCCTAATGTCACACAACTTTGCCTTCATCCCGATGAAACAATGCACTCACATATGCTCGCTACGTTAACAAATGCTCACCGATCGTCAACCAGTTAAGAAAAGCTTAGTTAACGGCATTAGATCGCGCTCTCGGAGTTAACAAAGCGATGGCCGTAGCAACGTGATAGTGGTACATACCGTTTCAGTTCGAGTGCTCCACGATATGAAGCTGCAGGTCTCCCTTTGAGTATAGTGCATCTTCGTAATAAGCAGCACTGGCAGAAGGTAAAGGACGAGCACACAGAGCAGGCACACTTCAAACAACCGAAACACCGACTGCAAAACTCGACCGATCGGGAGGCGACGCACAACACACGCAGAAAACGATGGAGTCCGGCGGCGTGTCTGAGCCATGTCTGAGCGCGTTGCATAAGTCACGTGGTGATAGAGTTGTTCCGCGCGCTGCGCACGCGCGGCGGCCGCGGCGGCTGCGCCGGCCGAGGAGGTGGCGCCCCGGCGCCCCGGCCGTTGTTGGGTCGCGTGGGCGCAGCTTTCTTTCTGCGGCAGTGTTATGTTTTGTTATGCTTTACACAGTGTATTCGAATCACAGTAAGCATTGCGACGAAGGGCTGCATGACTACAAGCAGGGCTTAAAGTCTCCCTTCACTGGACGGGGGGCCCTCACAAAGCGGCAATATATATGTATATATATAATCTCAAAGAAAAGATGATCTTTTCGCCGCTAAACTGATGCTGCTGTGGTCTCAGCGGCTCTGCTACGCGCAGATCGTGAGTTGTTGGAACGCGGTGGGAGCTGTCATAGCGAAGAATAAACGCAGGATTTCTCGATATATCGGTCAAGATCCACTTTCGCGGTCGTATTATCCAGTTTTGGCAAAATTGTGATGGTATTAAACGCATGAAAATGCAATATTTTCAAGGGATGTTGGCAGGAAATAAAAAGGAGAACCTATTAGGCTGAAAAACGTATTATGTAGAATCGTGTCAACGAGATTTCACTGTATATGTATGCTATAGATTAAGCGTTAGGAGAGGTGTTTGCGATGATCACAGTGCAGTGAAGCCAACTATCTCTAAACTGAACAAATGCTTATGAATGCTAAACAAATACATATATTATTCCGAATGTATTTCGGGCATTAATTCAACGTGTCAATCCAATCAAGCAATAAATAAAATTATTTTGGAAACGATTTCTCAAAAATAAATCGGGATGTAAAGGCTTAAATATATGTGAGCTCAAAATAAGTAACATCAGTTGACTCACTGCATTCAGAACCTCAGGCACGACAATGCTATATTTTATTTTCACTACCACTTGCCTAATAAAGTAGGCAAAATACATGCGTCTTTGTAATTACAGCAGACTTGTGATGCACTACTAAAGAATGAAAATTTAGTGGCAAGCTTAGCAGACCAATGTGAACCATTACTGATTCACGAGCAGGTAGCTTCACACTCAGGTGACTCGTGAAACAGTATCCTGTGCCGAGACGCTCTGTCGAACAGGGTGGTGACCCGTGGTTTCAGGAGGCGTTGCCCGTGGTGTTCAGTGTCTCAGTTAATTGCATTCAGCAGTACAACGATACCTGTTTACACATATGGGTCAATTCAATGCGTGAATTGACCCATAGGTGTAAAATTCAAAGAACACCCATGGGTGTTTAACAGAACATACACCCATTGTACACCCAAAAATGAAAAAAGGGTGTGCGAAGGGTGTGCAAAGAAGACATTACACCCTTTCGGATAATATTGACAGAAAAAAAGGGTGTACGATAGGTGTTTTATCGCAAATACACCTATAAGGGTGTGAAACGGTTTGCAGTGTAGCACCTGAAAGGCTGCGATACGCGACTGGTTTCGTTTTCGCGCCCAACAGAACGTGGCGGATTGAGCTGATGCGATTGTCGACAGATGGCGCTGTACATTTTGAATACCCCCGTTGGACATATTTTTTGCGACTGCCCACTGTACAGTGCACAGCGACTATCTCTTTGCAACGCGCTGAACAAGTTAGATGATCGACCTTTGTCGGAAGAAAGAATTCTACGCCATCGACAAGACGCAACGTCGCAGAAGAAGGCCATGCAAGCGCTACTGCGCTTCTTGCGATCGACCGGCCTTTTTGAACGATTGTAACCAGAACGCCGTCCCTGTGTGTGTTGATGTTTTTTTATCTTGTTTGTGTACGCGCGTTTTTTTTTCCTCCTCTTTTTTCCCCTCTCCCTCTCTCTCTCTCTCTCTATACCCTCTTTCTTGCCCCTATTTCCCCCCCCCCCCCTGTGCTGGGTAGCAAACCAGATGCTAATGTCTGGTTAACCTCCCGGCCTTCCTTCTTTCATCTCTCTCTTGTTGATCGCTTGCAGCTCAGAATCTGTTAGTTGACTCACATTTTTTTGTGACTCTTAAAAAGTGGCATTGCTATGATGTGTGTGTTTATAATTATGAACGCGCTTTTTGATATTTTCGCTTAAAGAAGCTCATATTGTGGAAATGTTTAATGTGTGACACACCTCACGGAAAATCACTCGGTCTCACACTTTCTTCGCTGATAACTCCCATTGTTCAAGGACACTTGACTGGACAGTGTATGTTCTAAATCAAGTGGCGACACAAACAAACACATAGACGCAGGTATGCACGCACTCGCATACATATGTGTTTCTTTCTCTGTGTGTAATATGCGCTTTAAACAAGTGAACCCACTTTTTCCGAGTTTCTTAAAAATGTTATCAGCTCCTTGGACCGCTATGTTTTTCAAAGAATCACTAGCTTTCCTTTTTTTGTTCTTTTGTAGTGCATTTTTCTTTAAAAAAATCAAGTTTTCCATATCTACTTGTTTGCTTACGACCACGAGGCATTTTCATGCCTGTGGCTTTGAGTAACAACAAAGCATAACTGTTTCACCTTCACTAATCCTAATGTAATTTAGAACGTAATCCGTGAAACACCATGTATATAAGTATGAGTTGCATACGAGCTTAGTGGGATCTGCAACGTCTTCCCGAAATTAGGTCCGCTTCTTAAACAGCGCCTTTCTCAAAGCCTAAATACCGAAGGCTCTTGTTGGAGCCACATGTATAATAAAAGGAACAGCTCAGACGTTGTGTAACAGGAACCTTTTTGCTTCAAGAAAAATACGTCAGAGAAGCTGCTGCTTGGAAAGATGAGCGCACCAAATGCTTTCGATGGAAACGAAGGCGGACGCACGAGCACCAACATCGACATTCGAAGAAACGGTTGGGCGAGTCGGAATATCGCAGAAGAAAGGCGCAAATGTGAAATCTTACATTGAAACCAATGGCAAAGTGATGACCTGTGAAGTGTGAACTGCTGCAAGCAAACTGTGTATTGGTATGATTTTTTTTTTTCGGATTGTTCATGTTTAGGTACCGTTCAGTATTATTCTTTGTTTTTTTTTTTTCGCTGCATAACTTCGTGATATGGAGTAGCCGAGGCAATATGGACCTCAACCTCTCCACAGCAAAACAGTTAGAACAGAACAGAACAGAACAGACCTGTGAAGCGCATGGTGGTTTTTGTACTGGAGAAGGGAATGACAAAGCGCTAATATGAAATCTTTGCCTCAGAGCCGCCGAAAACTAACAGGAAACACAGGGCAGATGAAAACAAAGAACAAAACAATATACACGGTATTCCCGAACACGAAAAAGACGAGAACCTCTCCAATTTCCTTTTTTTTTTCTTTTAGAAACCGTGGGCATATTGTCACTTTGACAATGGGCATTGCCGAAATGTTCTGGTGAAACATATTGCGTGCTTGAGAATCATTTTAATTGCGCTGCATAATAATAGTACCGAATTCGGAAAACTACGTTTTTATCGTGTTTAGAGCTGCACGTTTCCCATTGGCCTGACATACTTTTTGAGATGCCACACATTCCATACCAGACACCGAGCAATTTCTTTCAAAATGTTGATACGTAATAAGTTTTAAGCCATAAAAAGCTTTTTTAACGCTGTTTCGCCAATCGGCACCGTTTAATTATGGCAACACACATTGCGTACTGTACACCGCGTGCTGCGGCAGGACGTCATGGTATATAGAACGCATTAAAATGTAGCGTTCTGGCTCACAAAAGACAGTTCGTCGTAAAAATTGGCTACATGTCTTAACAAGTGTGCCACCATATCTATGATACATTCAAAAGAGTCGACGAATAATGTTCATTAATATGCTTCTGTGGTTGCTAATATTTCTTTTAACCTGCTATTTTTTACCATCACATTTTCATGCTCAATTTACGCTAGAATACAAAGGCAGTGCCCATGACTGATGTTGCCGATATTTTATGCTACCGTAAAGTTAATCGATCACATCACAAGAAGCATCGCTGCGGAAGTTCGCTTTGTGTGTTTCCTTCGTTGAATTATGCATGCCTCAGCGCGATATGTGTGCCTTACCGTGCGCAGCATGGCGCGGAGGCACCTCTGAGTTATGTACGCCGGCACGAATCCCTCCTCAAGCTCTTTGACCTGTTCGTCGCTATGTGGAGTGCGTTTATTACCTCGGTAATTACCTCGCCACACAAGCTGACCACCCCCGTGTCCTTATAGACAGAAGGATGGCAGTTGTTTTTATCCGGTTCGTTGCATCGCAACTTAAAAGGAGCTGTCGCGGGCCTGTAATTCCCCCTTTCACAGACGCTTATCCCTTGAAGGGTGAGCGTGCGGGAGCATTAATTGATGACGCGACCTTGGACAGCCCACATAAAGGAACGTGCTTTCCGCGCGCACAGCCTGACGACAGCTTGAGATTGAAAATCACGCGTGAAAACCCGAGACTAAACAGAACGCGCGTACCGTCGGGTTTTACTTATTTTTCTTCTTTCTCATCGAGAGTGTAGCACATTAATTTAGCATAACCTTTCTCGCAATCTACTAAAAATTAAAGTAAGTGCAATAGTTTTTAATTAAAATATTACTCTTTGTTTACGCACTCAGGTATGCATAGTCCAAAGGCGTTGTAGTGTGTACACGGAGCTATTAAAGCTGTCAGGGAGGAACTACGTGCTCTGATGCTACTTACTGTTCCAGTAAATGCTTTTTTATATTATAATTAGGGCTTCGTATTTTCGGTGTTTATTTTCCTTGACAATACGGGTGTTCATCGGAGTTTACATTTTTGGCGGAAATTCGGCGTTTCTCGGAGTTTGTTTCTCGTAAATTCCCGAAACCCCAAAATCTTAGATCAATTCATACCTGAAGGCTGAGACATCAAAACACACGAAGCTTATTTTTTTCTAGAAAGTTTGAATGCACACAAACATACGCACAAGCGAAATACTTAAACACATACCACCTGTATTTTTGCGTATAACAACTTTATGCTTAAAGCCAACTGTAAAACACGGAAGCATAGTTTGCGAGGTTGCTGTCAGTGATCGAAGCGCGCTCCTTGCGATTGACGACTCTCTGCTTTGAAAATGCCCTTCCAACGTTAGCGCTAGAAACAGGAAGCGCCGGAAGACGCAGCGCGCAGCGAGAAAGCACTGGCCACTGGACATTGTGAAGTCTCCAAAACGACAGGAGTTCAACAATGTTACACATTTCATAGCACTGATAGTTCGCAAAATCACTCAGGAGCCGGCTCGTATCGTCAGTTTCAAGAAGCACTAATTGAAAAACAGGCGCGTAGGTTTTGAACGCGCAGGGCAGCTCATGTTTCACATTTGTATTCACAATTTTGAACACAGCACCAAAACGATTCATCGGTGTACTGGTGTTGATCGCACAGTTTCCTCTCAGATGTCTGCCTCCACTTTTCGGTGACAGCAGCGTAGTATCCGTGAAAGTAATCGACAGCCGCTAAGCTGTCAGTCTCGTCAAGGAGATCCAACAGACTTGAGACATCTGATGCGAAGACCTCGGTTAGATCACGCCATTGACTGATGAATGCGAACAAACGAACTCGCAGTATGGGATAAACTCGGTGTGCCAGGGTACCCTCAGCCTCAAGTTCCTTAATGATTGAGAGCACGGCACACGAATTGGTCTTCAGAAACCTCATCTTAACGATCAAGTCGTGCACAGCTTCAGGCGATAAAGTAAGACTCTTGAGCTTCTCACACTTTGTTCCCTTGGCTTCGTCGCTTCTGAAGAAAGACAAAATGGAGCGCCAGTAGTCCAAAATATAGAGCTTCAGAAAAAGAGAAACACCTTGACGGACATACGGTTTTCAGCGACTTGATGGACATGGCCATGGCCAAGCACACAAGACCAAACTTGCGGCACAGCTCCCGCGACGACTTCAACAGGGCAGGAAAGTGCACAACAAAATCGTGAACTGAACTACGTTAAACGAGTTTGTCCTAATTCCATCCTCCTGGGCGTTGTTGAGTAGGTGGCACGGATCTTTGAAGTGAAGCGCCTCGAATTCGGGGTCGGAGAGTTGCAAGTCCTTGTGAAGCTTCAGCATATAAGAAGGTGAGTCGGAGCACAATACAGCGACGTCGCGTAATACAGCTACGCGCGGTAAACTTTAAATCGGTCAAACCAGAAAATATATCAGTGAGCGCTTAGAACTTGCCGTTTCGATAAAGAACGGGACCAGGTCATATTGGTCTTTGAAATCGGAGTTTATCGGATAAATCCGAAGTGTCAAACATTTGACCAGCGAGTGCTTATCGGATTTTTTTTTTGATAAAACCGAAAACACGGAGCCCTAGTTATAATGTAGCATCCAATACCACCCTACGTCTAAGGTAGGCGTATTTGCTTCATTAACATGTCGTAAAATATTATAGTCGCACTGACAACATGACTATAGCGGTAGTGGACTACAAAGGACATCATAAGGTCAGCGGTTCGGTAAGAATGAGCTTCGCAGAAGAGGCGGAGGAAGCAG
This sequence comes from Rhipicephalus sanguineus, assembly GCF_013339695.2. NCBI lineage: Eukaryota > Metazoa > Arthropoda > Arachnida > Ixodida > Ixodidae > Rhipicephalus > Rhipicephalus sanguineus. Next base: position 61,233,814 of record NC_051177.1, on the reverse strand, counting down.
CCATTGCACTGGCCATAGCAGCCACCTCAACTACAGTAGTCATCAGCGATTCGCCGACGGCAGTGAGAAACTTTGCACGAGGGCGGATATCAAAAATCGCACTAAGAATATTGGCTGAACACAAAGACCAGCGAACAATCGATATTATCTGGGCGCCAGCTCACTCCTCCTTGCCATGCAATGAGGCTGCACACCAGACAGCTCGAGGACTCACTGACCGAGCCTCTGGAATGCCGAGTTCGCGTTGGGAGGAAGATGAGCGATTTGAAAGGATAACCACTTACAGAGAAATCATGCAGCATTATCGGCTCAGCAGGAAAATTTATCCTCCAGCACACGCGTCATTAAACAGAGGACAGGCGGTGGCATGGCGCCTACTTCAGACACATACGTTCCCTAGTCCGGTAACGATGAACCACTGCGCGCCGGAACTTTATTCGGACAAGTGTAAATTTTGCAATAACAGGGCGGACTCGAGCCACATGCTCTGGGCGTGCCCGGAGGCTCCCATGAGGGACGAATTCCCAGACGGGCGTGGGTGGAAGGCCGCGCTCCTCAGCTCCGACTCACAATTACAAGCACGCTTAGTGCGGCAGGCCGAAGACGCTGCCAGGGCCCACGGGATCATGGCCGATGTCTAGGTTGGGTCCCCCCTTCTGAAAGGGGGAGGGGGATCTTTCTGCTAATTAAATAAAGTTCGTTCATCGCACTTTACGTTGCCTTCGTGCCAACAAAAGCGTCGTTTCTTGGCATTTTGTAGCAGTAACCTCCAGTGATTGCCATACTTTCAGATCACACAAAAGAACAATAACACAGATAGGCATACGATAGGCATACGGCATCTACATACTTTAGTTCCACATTAAGTCACAAACCAGTTATATTACAAGGAACAAAGCTGCGTGTGCAAACACTGAGTCATAAATTATTCAACTTAGGTATATCGCCATTTTTTTCGCCGAAAATGAGAACACACAAGCGAACGCTATTGCTCACAGATTTACTATACTTATGCCTTCTTCTTAGAGGGAGCGCACAATACTACAGCTCCGCGGTTTTGTATGTAAATGTGGCACTAATACCTGGATGGTCAAGACCGACACCCTGTCTCGAGTTCACGAGATTATGCTTAAGCTCCTTAGGACTTAGCACGAGAAGCGTTGAAGAGACTTATTGTGAAAAGAAATGTGGCATCTTAAAGGGCTAAGACTAGGTTTGCGATGAACTTTGGCGCTTTTAAATATTTTGGATGAGAATGTATCACGTTTAGTTTTCTTACCTTTCACTTCACATGGTAGTCTGCAACAGTAAAATAGTTTGCTAGGCAGTAAGCATTATGTGGAAGAATCGGCGTATTACTGTGTAAATCTTCTATGCGCAATGTGCACAAACGCCGAAGATGACAGCGTATACGCTATCATCTTCGGCGTTTGTGCACATTGCGCATTTGACTTCCTGAAAGGGATAATATTGACAATTCTGCTTTACGTTAGCATTTAACCTTAGCATAGAATGATGAGCACTTAACCAGTCATACACTGTCTTTAGGTTCACTCCAGGTCTCTAGATACATTGCTATTGCAACACATATATATACGTGTGTGTAGTGTGTGTGTGTGTGTGTGTGTGTGTGTGTGTGTGTGTGTGTGTGTGTGTGTGTGTGTGTGTGTGTGTGTGTGTGTGTGTGTGTGTGTGTGTGTGTGTGTGTGTGTGTGTGTGTGTGTGTGTGTGTGTGTGTGTGTGTGTGTCGTCCTGTATCATGTAGTAGTCGCAACTGTAACATATGCAGCCATATTTTTTCAGCACAGCATATTTTACATTTTTAGAGAGTTCGTCAAAGTATTCACAGCTGAGAGATGAGCACCGACATCAACGTTTCCTCTATGGCTTGAGTACCGGCACTCGCACCAGTAATGTATGGTACGTTAGGAGAGAATTCATCTCCTATGGTAGCAGCTTGGAACTTTAAATATGGTGTACAATATTTCATGCGGCCGTGACGTCGACGAAGACAGCAGTCGGCGTTTTCAATGTGAAACTGTTTATTTGGCCGAACTTGTGGCCGGGAAACGGAAAGGTAATTTACAGATATACACACGGTATGCACTGATAGAGGCGAACAGAGCGTCGACCGTCGATCAACTGACAAGCGGTCAAGCGTGTCGGCTTTTATACAGGCGCTATCGAACTTTCCAGTGATATCGCAGGTGGCGGTGTTATCTCTCGACAAAGCTGGAACAATCGCGTGCGGCGCGCAATCTTAACGGAACGCTCTAAAACAATCGCGAAGCTTCTTACATATCGCGGCGCGCCCTGCGCAGCGCGTTGCCCACAGTCTTTGTGGGTGAAGCTTCAACTCATGAAAAATAAGACGCGCGGCAATATGTTAGGCGCCGAGTCGAAGCTACTAGAGGGAAGAATCTGTCCCTCAAGCAGTTGTACATTTCAACGAAAGATGAGTACCTTCAAACTGGCACGAGCGCGTTAGTTTAGAGACTTTACTACCACTGCGTTACAGTAATTGAAGAAAAGGCTGCTGTAGAGGAACTTTTGCGACTGTGTCTGTTACAAAAAAGTCACAGTTTCACCGCAAGGACGAAGCAATGAATGCGATAGCAACAAATTGTAGTGTCACACGAAGTGAGGCTGGCAGCTAACTGTTTTGCATCCGATCTCGCGTAACTACAAAACGCTGGTGCAAGAGAATACGGCCGCTACAGGAAGAGACGCTCCCCGCAAAGTCACGTCGCGTTGAGAGCGCAGCACGTAGAAGGGTATACGAGCTGCCCGCTGTGATGGCTTTCGAGATAGCGCGCGCGCCAGCGATCGCCACCGCGCCCTTAGATTCAAGGTTCAAAGTTGCTCCTCGCGCGACGCGACGCTCCCCCCCCCCCTCCCTCGCGTCTTCGCGTCTTTTAAGGCTCGTTAAAGGCGGGCGGGGCGTTTCCTGTCTGCTTCGACGGCAGGCCTTCCGAGCGGGGTGATGTTATCGCATGCACCCTCCGAGCGATGGGCCGTCTTGTTTGAACTCTGCTTCGGCCGCGTTCGTCACCCCCGCTCGCGCGCTTTTACGTGCGATAGAACATACAATGCGCGGGGGGGATCTTATCAACTTGGACTTCATACCGGAAGGACATGACGGCGACGGCGACGGCAACGGCAACGGCGACGGCAAAAACCCGCTGAGACTGTCCATATAATTGCTATCGCAGTAAAAGAAGCAATATCACATTTTGTAATGCTGACGTACAAAGCTCAGACCACGCCAGTAATGGTTGCAGCAGCAGTAGTAAACGGACAAAGCTTACGCAACAACGGTAACAGTTCGTCTTGAATTCACAGGGTCCAGCTATACGGCCGACACCTGTATATTTACCAGCATAAGGCGACGCTATGTGGGAGGTTGGTGGCTGGTACATAGCGTTTAGATCCCAAGGCTATAAAAGATTCCGTAGTGAGAGGACTCCACATAATACGTTCTGATATACACCAAGTTACACCAAGACTCCAGATAATGCACTCTGATATACACCACATTATTGAATCTTCTACGACGTTTTCACAATGTACTAGATATCCCTGTTAAACATAGGATCTCGACCTCCTGTGCATCTAAACTATTCGTGTCATAATACCACGTATTACACAGATGCACAGATGCCGCATTGTTCATGTCATAAAATATCATTATTCTCTGCCGTTGCAGAGTGCATATCATACCCCATGCATTTTTAATAATTCCCAGCTAATAAAGCAGTTTATGAAACGACCACGACGATGTCATAACGTATAAGTAGGAAACGAGAAATATTTTCTCTTTTTCATGTCTGTAACTTTCCTTTCTATATGGTCTACAACGTCTGTATTTTTTGCATTGTTCTTGTCACATCAGCATCATCTCTATTAATATTTTGCATGACAGAGAAATTTCGGACAATCCATTTACATATATACTTGGGCCTTCATTGAATTTAGTTGTGTCCTCTGTACGTTGGCCTGCTGTCAGTAATGTTATTTATTTTATGACCTAACTAACACGATGTCCCCTCACAGCTTCGCGCTCAGGGATCTCCTTCCAGTTCTTCTTTTATGTGCCACGTTTTCTGACTCAGCAAAACGTCTTTTTCCTTGAATTATTCATTGAATATAGTGGTCTTCGCTTGCCAAAAATGTTTCAGATTTAGCTTTTGTTGGGGCTAGCTGTTACATCATGGAGTAATAGGCAGTGCCGCAAAATTCACGATTGCACACAAGAAGGGCACGGACGAAGCGCATCTAACCACAGATTTATTGAAAAGACAAAAAAGGGTGTGTCCGTCCATTGCACTTACAGACAGACAGGTGGCATTTCTAGCGAAACAAACATAATTTTGATCGCCGCAGCTTTTTGGTCTAGCATTCTGATATGAAATTCTGTTGACGTAAAATTCCAAGTGAAAAATTCACGTGTTTTTACCATTGTTAGCGTTTATGTTTACCAACGCGCTGTTTGCCTACAATGCCCTTTCATTTTGTGTCTTTTCCCACCCTCTTTTTGTATTTTGGTTTCATTGGATTAGTTGTTTGATACGCTTCGTCTGTGTCGTTTTTGTCGCCCATCGTTGTGAACTTTTCAGCCCTGCCTACCTTATATTTAAATTCATTGATCGTCTTGAATATTTTTATTGCGATAGCAATTATATGGACAGTCTCGGCTGATTTTTGTCGTCGCCGGCCGCAGTCATTCACTGTATATATATATATATATATATATATATATATATATATATATATATATATATATAAAAGCCACGAAGAAAAATAATTCCGAAAAACATTCCGACGCGCGGAATCGAACGGGCGCCCTCTCGCTTTCCAGCGAGCGGCGTTAGACCGTTACGCCATCAACAGTACCATCTTTCCGCTTGCTAACGGCCAGCTATTTATATACACCATTTCCTTCAGCATGCTTTCTTATTCGCCACAAAGATGGCGCGACGTGCGCGCGTTGCACGCTTTAAAGATCATCGCCCCGCTCCTGCGAACGCCGTTGGTCTTCGCCCTACAGGGCGTGGCCGCTTTCGTGCGCTTATCTCGAGGAAAGAAGGGAGCGGCCGTGGGGGGGGGGGGGGGGGGGGAGTGGGCGGTTATATGTCTTGTGCCCTCCCCGCGAGGTCCGCGCTGAAGCCACACAGCGTACGAAGGTCACTTCGCAGCGGCCGCGTTTGCGAAAGGAGCGCGCTGTTCAAACAGAAATAAGTAACAACTGGACAGTTAGTTCGCGCTCGTCCTTTGTGTACATCTTCGTTCGTTTCATGTGTCCTGCTTTATATTTGAGCAATGCGCTTCAAGTGTCGAGCTGTGACGCCTGATAGTTCGCGCTCGTCCTGTGTGCGTTCTTTTCGTGCGTCCCTTGGGCTCGAGCGACGCGCTGGCAATTTCGAGCTGCTTTCCGCTCTTCGCGTTACATTCCAATTTATTGCTGCCGCATTCATTGCTTCGCCGTTGCGGCGAAATTGACTTTTTGTACAGATGTTTGCACACACACACACACACACACACACACACACACACACACACACACACACACACATATATATATATATATATATATATATATATATATATATATATATATATATATATATATATATATATATATATATATATATATATATGCAAGAAAATATAATTTAGCGCTCGATCTGAGAGTTTCATTACCCTATTTTGTCGCAAAAATTTAACAACTAATCAATGATATACTCGTTACGTGTAACCACAGTTCCTTGTTGACCATTTTCCTTGGGTTCTCTCTATGAAATATAAGAAAAACGATAAATTGGAGAAAAAAGTCACAGTTTCGCCGCAACAGCGAAGCAATGAATGTGATAGCAATAAATTGGAATGTAACACGAAGAACGGAAAGCAGCTCGAAATTGCCAGCGCGTCGCTCGAGCACAAAGGACGCACGAAAAGAACGCACACAGGACGAGCGCGAACTATCATGCGTCACAGCTCGACACTTGAAGCGCACTGCTCAAACATAAAGCAGGACGCATGAAACGAACGAACATGTACACAAAGGACGAGCGCGAACTAACTGTCCAGTTGTTACTTATTTCTGTTTAAACAGCGCGCTCCTTTCGCAAACGCGGCCGCTGCGAAGTGACCTTCGTACGCTCTGTGGCTTCAGCGCGGACCTCGCGTGGAGAGCACGACATATAACCGCCCGCTCCAACTCCCCCCCCCCCCCCCCCCCCCCGCCGGCCGCCCCCTTCTTTCCTCGAGATAAACGCACGAAGGTGGCCACGCCCTGTAGGGCGAAGACCAACGGCGTTGTCTTTAAAGCGCGCAACGCGCGCACGGCGCGCCATCTATGTGGCGAATAAGAAAGCATGCTGAAGAAAATCGTGTACACATTTAAATAGCTCGCCGTTAGCAGGCTGAAAGACGGTACTGTTGATGGCGTAACCGTCTAACGCCGCTCGCTGGAAAGCGAGAGGTCGCCCGTTCGATTCCGCGCGTCGGAAAGTTTCTCTGAATTATTTTTCTTTGTGGCTTTATATATATATATATATATATATATATATATATATATATATATATATATATATATATACGGTGAATGACGGCGGCCGGCGACGGCAAAACTCAGCCGAGACTGTCCATATAATTGCTATCGCAATAAAAATTGCAGTTTCGCCGGAAGGGTGAACCGCGCCCCTTAATGCTCGTTCACCCTTCGAAAGACGGGCGGGACATTTCTTCTCCGCTTGAGGAACCATCGATGGCAGGCCTCGCACTCGGGGTAATGTTATCGCATGCGCCCTCTGTGCAACGCAGATGGCCGGCTCGTTTCATCTATGCTTCAGGCGCGCTCGGCCCAGCACTCGCGTGCTTTTGCTCGCATGCATAACATACGATGCGCGGGACCGTGTCATGAATTAGGACTTTATGCGAAACATGACGGCGATGGCGACGCCGATGGTGACGGCAAACACCCACCGAAAGTGTCCATATTGTTGCTGTGACAATAAAAGCAGGAAACTTTGAGGAATATAGGCAAGAACCGGCGTCCCTGTGTCTAGTCGCAATCACGAAGCGCTCACTTTCACAGTCGAATTTTTTGTATTTTCTCTAAATCTTTCATTTCCAGAATGCTCCTGCCATGATCTTTAGATAATCGCTGGTTTTTAAAGCAAAAAAAATTGTCTTCACTCGATAGCTAGCTGAACGGCATCGCATTCTTTAGCAAAACAAAGAGGGAACAACGGTACCTCTCGTTTGACGTTGTAGAGCGCTCTTGTTCTTGTACCGATGAGGATGATTATCGCAATGGGTAAAGTAAAAAAAAAAACGTCGTGACTTCATAGCCCTGTGCGCTCAGAACTTTCCTCAACGACTTGGAAAGCAAGACTTGGTAAACGAGGTTTCGCTATGGCCGTTCCTGAAAGAACTCATAGCATTAGACAAACTTTTCTCGAGAGGTGAGCGTAGAACTTTCGAGCAAGAGTTTAAAGAAAAAGTGGAAAACATGGAAGTAGTTTTCAGGCGCAATATCCATACATCGTTTTCTTGACTTGCTTGTACGTTTTAATTTTTTAAAAGTGCGCTCTTTGTCTACGTGCGAAACGAGTCTCCTTTTAAGTCGGGGTAATCAGTTTTCACATGTATGCTAGAGAAAGTAGGCGCTACCATTGAAAGAAACCATAGCACTCGCATGAAAAACAAATTGAAGGCTTTGCCTCGCAACTCCACAATTTCGCTTGGAGACTAGAAAAGTTCATTTGCCAGAGAAAAAGCACTCAATCAGAGCGCGGGTGACGCCACATAGCTTTGCATTCGGGACCTGAACAGGAGAGCTATTGAATTGAAATCTTACTCCTTTGAGAAAGCTCGCAAACAGGCTGGCGATAGGCTAAGCTTCAAAGGTAAACTATTTTCCCGTAAACTGGCACTACAAATTTCCGCAGTGGAAATACGCGAGGATCATGTACATGGAAGAAACGTCCATCCACACAATGTTTTGCACAAGAGCTTGTCCAGAGCAGCTGTAAAAGCATCGTGATATAGCAGGGGTCTCAAACTCACCTCAGCTAGCGGGCCACATTCAAGGAAATTAGTCCCGCAAGGGCCGGGACAGTGTAGAATGTAGAAGCGCGAGCGGGGGAGGAGTCTGTACAAACTGTTAGCAAGCGTTCCAATTTGAAAGTAAACCGTTGCCATATCTCATATTCATATACGGGACATTTCTGAAAGAGATTTGGTGCCAGGATTCCAACAGCATGTCGATACCGATCATTCACAAACTTGCAGTGAGCTTAAGTTTACCATTTAGCGGAATACTCGTTAAGAAGGAAGTTTTCGAGGGAGATCCAATAAGTAGGACTGAGTCCTGTGAGCTAATAAAATGCCGATATTACAGAGTCTGCAAGAAATAGATTTAGTTGTGTTAACCCCAAAAGTTTAGTGGACCCCAAGTGTCGTGATACTCGGCAGCGGCACGTCCAATCAATCGCTGTGCCTCTCTGTCTCGTGAAGTAGACATCGCGCTAGCGCTGTTATCAGCAGTTGCCCTTCGGATTCGCTATGGAAGGGTCGCGTATCGTTCGCTCGGAGAAACAATTGACCGCGTATCTGCGTTGTCTGCGTGCCTCGCTGCAAATGTCGTCGAAAGACGATAGTCTTGTGCCGGCCGTCCTACACGAGTCCTCCTCCTCTATGTTGAACCGCCGCACCTGGCTTATAGCGTCGTATTTTCAGCACAGCCTAATAAACACGAGCATTTTCAGTGCAGCCTAAGAAACATTAGGGTCTTTAGAGTCACTTATTTATGTATTTTCTAGTAAAGGAACACATCTCCTAATACTTACGTATTGAAGTCGCGCCTCAGATATTCGTAATATTTGCTTTTTGATCGGCAATGCTCATAAGTATGAGCGGCCGTACCAGTTCAAGATGGCTGGTCGTTTAGAGAGTGGTTAAACTTTGGCCGGGTGGCTGAATCGGGTGACAGACAGACAAACAGCAAGACAGACAGACCAAAATTTCAGCGTTTAAGTTCCCCAAGATCGCCTTTAAAAACAGCGGGAATTGAAGAAGCGCCATTGGGCACAAAAGCGCGAATGGGCGCGAACACGACGTGAAGCCGCTGCCGCAGAACATGCAGACGCAACCGCTGGCTTCGCTATCTTCCATCTTCACTGTAGTGAAATGACTGAATTTTCGATGCCTTCTTTTTCTTGCGCAGGTTCTTTCCTGCTGAACTGGTCAGGATGCGAAGACCACCCCGTAGTTCGCCGTAGCATAAGCGACAGTTCTGTTGGACCCAGTTGAACAAAGAAATGTCAAGCCGGACTTGCGGTCAACGTGGCCTAGGTGGCGTGCCGCTTCCGGGGGCCCTCGAGCTTTCCGCCAACAATGAATCGACAAACGTATCCAGCGTGGTGGTGTTCCCGGACTCTGCAGTCTGGGACGGTCCTTTCGTGCAGCGCGTGGCAACACTCTCGGTCATCATGCTGTTCACGTTGGCCGGAAACGCTGCCATCGTCGCGGTGCTGGCGCGGCCGCGCGCTGCGTTGCGCTCCTCGTCCCGTGTCAACCTCTTCATCTTGCACCTTGCTGTTGGCGACCTTGCTGTGGGTCTCTTCACGCAAACATCGGAGATTCTCTTCGAGGTGAGCTAATGTCGACGGAGTGAGCTGCTTATTACGGGACACGTGACGAGCATGTAGATAGTTCGCTTTGTAATACTGGATCGTGTTCGTTTCGAGTGTGCAAACAGCGCTCAAGTGGGATATCTAAGCAATGTCAAAAACAGTGTGTAGCGAAATTTGTTGAAAAGACGATAGATATAGGTATTCTATGAAAAAGTATAAGTGGGCTTTGAGTGTTGTGAGATGTCGATTCTGGGCAAACACGCAAGGTAACTAAATATGAATATGAAATATTATCAGACTAAAGAGAATTTGTGCTTAAAAGGTGGTTCTTACGAACGAAGTAGCAATTCTCGCGAATGTGTACGTGTTGCAGAGCTAATAACTAAAACAACAATTTCTCACGATATCTTTCAACGCTGCAAAAGAAAAAATATACATTATTTACGCGAATATATAGTGCATTTTGTATTATTAGCTGATGGCGCAAACTTACGATCATCAAATGTTCAAGAACTTAAAGGACGCCTTTAAGAGCAGAACGCGATTGCGTAATCGGGCCCCATGCTCATTAAAGCGTGCCGCAGCGAAAGGGATGTTTATGCAAGTAACATTCGCCTTTTCAAAATATCCTAGAATGCCTAGTGCAAGTGAAGTTCCGAAGTTCTCCCTACACCATAATTCTTTTTTTTTTTCGCAAATAGGCGAAGTACCCACTAAGCGTCCGTTAGGTGCCACACGCCCCAGTGCAGCTGCACATTTCGTAATGGGTGGGCAGCTTGAAACCCCGCCACTCTTCGCGCAATTCACATCTATTGACGTCTGGTGTGATTCTGCAATTCTGCCACGCAATATTATGTGCGTCTAGACTGCTCCTACTACAGGACATTCTTATAATGTCGTTTTTTTTTACGTAGCAGTATCAAGCACTGGCATGGCTCCATGGTATAGCAACTGCTTGCCACGACGCAGAAGGCCTGGTGGTTCGATTCTCACTCGGACCAAATGTTTTTTCTTATTGATTTATTTGCACCTACCTTGAATTTTCGCTCACGGACAACGACAATGTTTCGCTCACAGCCAACTACGCCGACACCGACACCGGAATTTCTGCGAAAGGAGCTCTTTAACGATATCGCGTTAATATTGTCACGCCCGCTTCATGTTTTATTTTGATGTATTCGGGTTTGACCAGCAAAGACTGTCAGCAACGCTCCGCGCAAGCCGCACATCATTGTTCGAGAAGCTTCGCGATTATTGTAGATCGTTTTGTTAAGATTTCGCGCAAGACGCGAACACTCGAGCTTATTCTAGACCTTGCGCGACAACCAGCGATAACGCTGGAATATTCGACGTCACATGTATAAATACCGACGTGCTTCACCGCTTGTCAGTTGATCGACGGTCGACGCTCTGTTCGCCGGTATCAGTGTATTGCTGTAGTTGACCTTCAGTTTCCCGGCCACAAGTTCGGCCAAATAAAGAGTTTCATCTCTGACGTGCTGACTGCTGCCCTCGTCGACGTCACGGCCACGTGACAATATTCTGCAGATATGCATCGGCGCTGTGGGCGTACGCCACATCTGCTGCAGTGTCTGAAACATACATCGCATAGTATCCGGTAATTTTACTGCGATAGCAAATATATGGACACCCTTGGCTGTTTTTTGCCGTCGCCGTTTGTCGACGCCATCATGTCCCGGATATGTATATGTATTGTAGTGAAGAGAGGACAACGAAGAAACACACGAGCAATCTAGCAAGCAAGCAAGCCGCAGTGTCAAGAGTAGCAGGGGACTCCAGCTCGCGCTTGCCCGGATTTTGGCTTTTTTCAACGCGGTTTTTTATTGCCTGAAAATCCGCCTCTATTCATTAATAATAATACTGTACTCTGCATTCGGCCTTCTAGATATCTTTGAAGATGTGTTGAAGAACTCGACGTAACTTTGTACCAGTAATCAAAACGACGTAAAAGAGAGAGGACTAGTAAAATAAAAAAGGACATGGACAGCAGCGCTTACTTGACCCAAAGAAAGAATGGTGTTCCTGTTGGGTAAACACTTTTTTTAGCACCGAAGCTCGTCATTCTGTGAACACTAGCCTCGAACAAAATTCTGTGACAGCATTAGCAATTTCGCAGTGCTCTCCCCGCTTCCTGCCTCCATTTGGGTCGTAATGCCTTGGAGCGAAAGAAAAAGGCACTGCCTGTAAAAGCGAGCCTCTCGGTGCTATCAGAGCTGATGACCTTGGTAATTCTGACTAGGTGTCTTTGCTAAAGTTTGAAACCGCCGACGAGCAGTGAGACGAACTCTTGAACAAGGTTTTCCACACCTCCTAACATTTATGCTTTAGCTGGGGAAGCTTACGCGGACACAGTAGCTACGAAGATTATTGCTTCCAGTAATTCACGACATCGACTGTAAACACGTGTTCGGACTGTTTCAGGCGCAAGCGGGGATGCCCCATTTTTCAAATCGCAGTCGGGGAATGGGTCCACATAAGAAGCGCCATCTAGAGGCAAAGCGGAAAATGAGAAAGACAAAGCGACGAACCGTCGCGAAAGAGGCGCTTGTGAGCCAAGAACAACAACGGGGATAGGCGGATTCGCTTACTAATTACAATAACTTGCACGGTGTCTCTTTGCACAAGCAGACACGAACACATCTCATCCGATTAACACAAACATTTGATTTACCAATACTGGGGTCAAGGCGTAGCGGGTTTACTCCTATTACGCGCAAGCGTAAATGCCCCAGCTGTCAAATTATTGTGGAGTGTGTCAAAACCAGCTCGATTAACGTAAAGGTTCGTTACGGGCAATGGTCAAGGTGACAGCACCCATTCGATTGCGCGTCGCACGCGTTCACGGAGGTAAACGTCACTGTAACTGCTTTCTTGATCATTCAAGGGGCGATCACTTACGTTTCGCATACACATACACTTTCTTGAAGCTAAACATTTCAAGAGAATTACCTGTCTGGTTGAGAAAGTTGACGGGGGCTCTGAGAGTGACTCCGGCAAAAAAAAAAAAAAAACATTAGCCTGATATTTTGGAACCAATTCGGGGGGGGGGGGGGGGGGGCGTGTTTGTTCTGCACAGGGTTATATACTTCGGAAGTGGTGCTCTGGAACTTTTAAAAGTCCTTTTACAACATTATCTGCTTTCCATTTTAACCTGTTTCACTACAACGTGATATTGTGAACTCGAATACAATACGTCACGAATGCTTTTCTTACACTTATCATCTCGTTCTTTTGTTTTCAAATATCGCCCACGCACTTCGTGTTTTAGCTTAGACCTCTTACCGTAACTGCTATGTTTCCCTTTACTTTTGTAACTTTATTTACAAAGTTTCTGCAATGCCGTAATGGCATTACGAAAGGAGGAGAGGGGGTGCATATACAAGGTCGACATCGTTTATCTAAACTTCCAGAATAAAAGCCGGAAACAGAAGGAGAGTATAACAATAGAATCTTATCAATATACGAATATGACGACGTGCAATCAGTGCCACACTCTACAAACTACCATCAAAACGGTTCTTTGATAGCGGTTCGGAAAATGTTACGTTAATCGAGTGGAACAGTACACGTTCGTTGTGATACCATCGTTATCTCCGGTAAACTTCTCATCTCGGACAGCTTCTTGCTATCCTATAGTAGGGTGCTTATAGTACCCTAGATCGTTAATAATATATTAATACATCAACTGAGAAGAAAAAATCACACCATCTCCCGCTAAAGGGGACCATGAGACGACGCGAAGCAGCGTTTCGGCATGTCGAACCCTCGTTTCATAAGGGGAGTGGAGAGGGGAAGTGGGAGTGGAGAGAGAGAGTGGGGAGGAGAGGGAGCGGAGGGGAAAGAGAGGAGTGGACAGAAGGAGGGAAGTGGAGAGGGGAGGGGAGAGGAGGTGTGTGGAGAGTGTTTGCGCATGCACAGTAAGGGTGGTTATGCCACACACCACCTCCACCGGTTAGAACTCCGCCATAAGATGCTTCGCATCTAACAAAGATGGCTTTCGCCTTCGAGCCGTTTTAGGCAATGCAGAAGGGACCCTGTGAGTTTTCGTGCTACATTGTGGCAATATTTTCCATCGCTTGCACTAAAGTATTTCGTTGTCATCGCATGTCGCAGGTATCCGGAAGTTGGGTTCTGGGTCCCTTGGGCTGCAAACTGGTTGTGTACGTGCAAATGGTCACCCTCGCCTCGACGACCTTCATCCTGGCATCGATGAGCTACGACAGGTACGCGGCCATCTGTCGACCGCTCGAGTCGCGGTCGGGACTGCGCCGCGCGAAGGCCATGCTGGCCACATCCTGGGTCCTCGCCTTCATCTTCGCCATTCCACAGCTCTTCATCTTTGTCGAGGTGAGCTCTCTTTCGGTAATAGGTGGATGCGGACTCTCTCACGTTCACAAAGTTCGGGGCTCTGGCGAGCTTGTATAAAGCTACTGAATTGAACTAATGTGAAGGAAACGTCGGACAGAAATGTATTCAAGTCGTCCTGAAAGATAAACCTCAACATAGCAGAATAATAAATGTTGATGAAATGAGAACCGCAAATCAATAAGCGAGTACGATTTCCGATACAGTGTAAATAATTACTCAATACCACGCCGCCAGATATAGCGCAATTGGACCTTGTTACTGAACGATTATTAGACTCTATAGTGATATTGTCGTTCGTTACTTAATCACCAATAATGTGGACCCACGAGACAGCTCGCAATAGGTTCGGTATTTAAAATATGGCAAAATACTTGTTCCTCAGAGAAAAGTATATTTTAAGAGCTCTACTATGCACTTACTGGAGATTAAGACTATATACCATGCGCTTAAGAAATGTGAATTTTCTGTTGAATAAAACATGTGAGTGTTGTTCCCACTTTGATGTGTGACATTTCTGTCGCATCTTTTAGTCTGACACTTCAACTTCAGTCAGCCGAAACAAATATATACATTTTTTTCTTTTATAATGCTATGTGCTGAGGAAAAGTCAGTGCGCGCAGCAGTTATTCTTTGGTTTCGCAATCTAAGGTATGGTTGCGGTGAGATAAGAGAATGTACTTTAAAAAGGTTGCCTTTTTGGACATATTACCTGCCTCACTGTGGATTTGCATTTGCATCCGCCGCATTTTTTTTTCTTTTTTTTTTTGCCATAGACAGGGGCGTCTGTCCGCGTTTGCTTAGCGCTTAATGCCTCCGCATTGTTCATTGTGAAAAACGCCATACGTCTAACCATTTCAGACGGTACCTATGAAAAACTGTCTTAAAATGCATAAACTTTACACAACATTACTGCAGGGCATACTATATTCCATTGCAGCAAAAATATTGTCGTGATATGATGACTTAGGGTTTCTACACTAATTAATCTGAGTTAAATTGTAATTAAATATGTATTTATCTTGAAATTATTCATGTTCCGTTTTTGCAGACATAGATTCAAATCTCAGTCTAGAAATAGAGTGCAAATTTATTTTCGTTTACGTTCATTTCGAGCAAAGATAAATTGTACTTATGTGGCTCGTGGAAAGTGGCACGACGAATGACTCGCCGAAGATGGTAGTGCGTTCAGCAAAGCGATCGTACGCAGAAATACGCTGCAAAATGAAGTTGTATAACGACACATTTATTGCACGAGAGGTTCAATTCAGCCAAACCTCGGTGCATCTCTTTCATAGCCACTAACCAAGGCAACTAGCAAAAACAAGTGATGCGCACAGTTGTGTAGAAAGTGTCTCAAAGTGTTAATACTCAGAAATCATCATTTTAATGGGAAAAAATTAGAATTACAGTTGAGCGCAAAAGTGTAACCTCGCCGCCTTCTATTCCATGAAAACGAAAACTGGCGCTCAGTTGTACGAATGTCACACGTTTTCTCTCCCTTTCCAGCATTTTCTTTTAGCACTTAATCACGTAGAGAAAACATTTTCAAAATAAATACGTTTTGCTGAACACTTAGGTGTCACTGGTCTTTTCCAACGTACGCTTACTCCTCAATTTAAAGAAAGACCAAATGCCTTCATTTATTAATTAGTCGAAAGACACAAGGATATGTGCGACTCTACGTTGACCACGCGCAGCGCGTCAGTAAAATAGTCTGAAATGTTTTTTTACTATTATTATACGAGGAATTCGCTCAAATACATATGGTTAAAAAAATTTAGACTGACATGAACAAGGTTTTTTTCAAGCCTTTACTCATGAAGGTTCAGTAGCAATGAATAAGCCAAATGGTCTGTTACATATGGTTAAAAAAATTTAGACTGACATGAACAAGGTTTTTTTCAAGCCTTTACTCATGAAGGTTCAGTAGCAATGAATAAGCCAAATGGTCTGTTATCTTGGGGGTAAAGTCAAATGGAACATTTAGTTTTACAAGTAATTGAGCACCATTTTCCTCACAATCATAGCACCAAGAGATAGCTACAAAAGGCAATGTATGCCCGACTCAGACAAAGGTGCTTGACAGTTGGTAACCTTTGTAGGGTGGTGGTTTGCAGGTCCCTAATCGCACGTGAGAGCAGCTGCTAGGGCTGCTCCAGCCGAAAACATCCAGAAACAAACTTTATTATACTTTCTTTAGCGCACTTGTTAATAATCAGAGGACGGAAGAACGACGCGGACACAGAGTTTCCATCCTTTGTTTGTTAACGAGTGTGCTAAGACAGTGAAATGGATTACGAACATGCCCAAGCCTACGCTCTGTCAAACTTTATCTGTTCGTGAAAGGTTGCGGTGAACGAACGAGACATACGGGGTTACAAATGCAGCGTGTCCCACAGGATGGTGGGCGTTGAAGCCTAGAGGAAAGACTGCAGTTGAAAAGAAACGAACATCGTGCGTTCTTATTTGAATGTAGTGAACGGGTTATTCCGTCGGCCAAATTCTTTACCGGGCTACCCACCAGTTATGCTAGCACGTAATAATGATCTCCAAGGCGGCTTTGTGACCGCGTCCTTTGAACGCAGACATATATGAGTAAGCGCCGCGGACATATATCAGCTCCGCTGCGAACACCCATGGCTGCATTTAGGACTGCGAAGAAAAGAGGCCTTATACTCGAATGGCTTGTGTATTCCTTTAAATAATTGCTGCTAACAGCATTCATGAGCTGGCAGCGTCAGGAGATTCCCACCTGAGTCAGGTCAGTATTGGTTGCTTTGTAAAGACATTTTTTACTGTTTCGCAGAAACTTAGCATGTATTCTGTGAATTTTATAAGAGGGCTGTGCTCCCTTTACACACAGACATCTAGAGAAGGCTCAAAGCAGTCGAATAGGGCAGGAAGACTTCCCTCCTTCTCGCATACTGATATCACACATTGTATTTCAAACACAATTAAGAGCAGAACTTCAAGACCTCATCACAAGTAAAGGACAATCCCTGGCATTTACTTTACGCGGCCATACGAGTACAGCAGAGCCTATATGGTTCCGCCGTTCTAGCACAGCAAGTGCTTTAGATCGAAAACCTGTGCCATTACTGTGGATACATCGCGCGCGCGTGTATGTGTCTGTGTGCGTGTCCGTGTGTGTGTGTGTGTGTAAAAACACACATTAATATGTATGCACTTAGTGTTTGAAGTGCGAACTAGGGGCCGCATTTCGCTATCGCGTTCAACTCCTAAAGGCGAAGCTTAAGGATCCCCCAATTTTTCATTCTCTACTACGTCCGTATAGCGGTACTCCCATTATATATATCACAAATTTATGACAAAATTGACATCCAGGTGCGGTCGAAGGAGGGGCACGCCAGTCTACTATTCTTTAAACTGAAGTTCAAGGCACACATTGTAAAAGTGACAGATAATAACAATGGAGGAAAAACAATAGCAAGACTATACTGTATAAACTCCCAGAATTAACGTAGGGCAGAGAGAAACAATATGGTAGCAGGAACAGAAAGTTAGAACAGCTTTAAGGGAACGCAAAACAAAATAAGACAAACAGAATTCGAAACAGGAGCAATGCGCTGACATCTCGGAATTCTTTATAAATAAAATTTGCCACAAAGAAAATTAAGGGCAGTCAGTATCGAAGGTGGATAGTGGTCGATTATGCAAACAACTGGCTGCACATTTGAGCGCTCCTAAAGCAAAGGTCTTAACCATTTCCAAGAGAAGCGTGACAAGGATCTCAGCAGCTTACAAAGAGAAGGAGACAAACGCCTTTGTCATAAATCATAGAAATATTTATTACCACATTCTCTTATGATGAATCCTCACCAACAAGCCCAGCATTCCACCGTTTTAAATATATATACACAGAAAAACATGTGTGTGGCAGAGTTGCAAGATGCCTTCTGGCATTGTGAAGGAGAGAGCTTGGCGAATTCATGTCTAGCCATTCGTACTACTGTCAGTACATTTAGGGTTGCGCACGTTGGGAAGCTGCATGGACAATTGAATTGAATTCATCTGAATTCACTTTATTTTTCGTCTGCGTTGCTAGGATGGCAAGGCAGAAAAGCCGCAACCAATAGCTTGAACTAAACATGGCCGCCTCATGCGCAAAGTAACTTCGTTCTGGGTGGACAAGACAAACAGTAACGCACACGAATGTAGTGCGGCTTCTTGGAAATTGGAAGCTCTCAAGTCCTTTTCAAGGAATAGCGCGCGATAAAACTATAACATCAAGAACAAAACACGGAGTGAAGCCCGCGCAAGGAATAACCCACGCTGAGTGCCACGCAAAGCAGCCACAGCGCTTCGTCGTCACTTTGGATGTTTAGAAAACGCGACATCCCAGGGCTACAAGATGCTTCGTCACGTGTCGTAGGTGGGGCCCGGATTCGCGCTTTAACTCGCGCACGGCTCGTTCTGAAAAAAACAACAACATAAAGATGCCGTGTTCAAACAAGTAGCTGTGGATGTTTACTTAAGGACATTTTGTGTAACGGCGCCTTGGAGGGCGTCACTTTTGCAGAATGTCGCTTTAAGTGTGGGCGTAATAGCGAACGAGCGCACGTGTACCGTCTGAAGTAGTAGTTATTGCTCAAATACGACCGGCAGATAAACCCACAGGCACGCCACGTAGGCAATGAACTTTTTCACGGAGTCTCATTTCAACCTGACTATAACAATCAAGATGTTATTTCGAAACGCGCCACGATCCGTTGGTACCCACAGACTGCAAGCCTACTCCAGCTCAAAGCACTTTCTTTAAATGAATACTGACGAAATAGTTTCACCTTCTGTACTTTCAAACTAGAACGACACAGTGAAAACTGACATGTTAGCGCAGCACTTGAGCACTAAATAGGCTAAAACAAAGCATTCATTCACCGCCTAAATGTCAACGCTCTCTGCACAAGCCGTAAGAAGGCTCGCCGATATGTAGTGGTGTAACACGCTTCCTAAAACGTGAAGCGTTTTTGGTGTGTACTGCTGGCGTAATACCTACTTCGTTGAGAACCTGCCTCTGGAGGGTGCTATTAGTGAAAGGCTTTTAGTAACAATATTTCTTAATTTCTCCGCCAACTCGAATGCCGAAAAGTATGCGTCAACAGCTCTTTGCAGTCCTTTTTTCCTGCGGCAAACACTACAGTCTAGCTGACGACTGCTTTTTTTTTTTTAATGAGCCAATTGAAATGTTATGAATTTGGCTCGTTATTGGCGAACCGTGGTTTAGTGGGCTTTTCTCGTGCGGCGCTGAGCATAGCAGCATAGTCAGTGTTACTTGCAAACAATATATTACAAAAGTTGTCAATGAAGAATTTGCAGCGTTAGCTGAAAAGAGCTCATCTAGGCAAGCGCGCCGACAATTCGGATAGATATTGATAGAACACAAGCCCGGTGCAGCGCCTTCTTAAATTCACTAAACTTGTTCATGTGAACGGTACACTTCAATACTCAAAGGCATCTTCTCAAGATCGCGTAGAAAATTTCTCGCTAATCGTTAGGAGGTTTTTTGTGCTATTCCTCTTCTTGGAAAAGCTTGGGTAGATATATTACGTTCTATTCGTTTTATTTATTTTTTTCGCGGTAACAAAAGGATTAGCTGGGCCGGCAGAAACGAAGTTGTTCTCAGCGGCAAATTATAGAGTGCACGTAGGTTAGAAAAAAAATGGCTCTAAAGCCTATCATTTTGCGGAATAATTTAGGTACAGTGTGCTCAGACGACCATGCACAAAGTACGAAGTTATGTCGACGTTCAATGGAGACTAGAGTCACTGTGCGGAAAGGCAAGCTGGACTAAATAATTAACGAACACTTAATAGGTTAAATAATAATAAATATTGCTGATTTATTTATGTAGTTTTTTTTTCAATACTGCCCCTCTAA
Organism: Rhipicephalus sanguineus; assembly: GCF_013339695.2. NCBI lineage: Eukaryota > Metazoa > Arthropoda > Arachnida > Ixodida > Ixodidae > Rhipicephalus > Rhipicephalus sanguineus. Next base: position 61,213,889 of record NC_051177.1, on the reverse strand, counting down.
ACAGAGGTCATAGCAGATACATGGGCAAAATAAATAATACAAGCATGTTACAGGTGTTACTCGGTCCTGGAGCTTTCAAACACAGCTTCAAAGACCTTCCAAATAAACATTAAAACAGGATGACGCAAGAAAATAAAAGGCAACATTTTGACTACCAGCTTTTACAATATTGACATATGATACAAAACAAAGGGCCAGCGTAAAGTATAGCGATGTCTCGTTACAGGTGCAGACAGGGGTGACCGTGTCAGGCCAGCCGCACATGGAGTGTCTCAGCGTTGGCTACACACGCCATTGGCAACGTCAGCTCTACTTCTCCTGGCTCACACTGTATATCCTGGTGGTGCCAGGACTGCTGATATCGGCCTGCTACCTGCGACTGCTACGCGTTGTATGGACCGCCTCGGCACCGGACGGCGCTGGCTTCCTTGTAGCGGCCGGCTCTAAGGACAAGGACCAGATCGGCGCTAGCTTCAAGTCCAACGGCAAGGGTCCGCCACCGACTCTGCGGCGCTGCACGCAGGCACATCCGCTGCTGCCCCGGGCACGCGCCAAGACGCTGAAACTCACGGTAAGCAACGCTGAGTGCCTCCGCGATATTCCGTCGATACCGTAACGGGTACAAAACTGTCAGGCCTGCGCGGAATACGCAGTACAGCCGCAGCGACTGCAGGCACGCACGCAGCCAGCATTTTTTTCTCGGGGCGGGGAAGGGGTGGGGGGGGAGGGAGGGGGGGCAAGCACTAATTGTTCGAAAGAAAGTCTTTTCATGACAAAATGAAAAAAATGGTTGCCCGGGAATATAGAAAGCGCTGAATTATTAGAAGAAAATACGAACAAAGTGGAATGCAGCACAAGAGGCGAGTTAATCCGCGATGGAAAGCAGGTTTTCGACACTGCAGTAGAGCTAGTGCGTGTGCACCAGAAAGAATGCTTTTCAACCAAATAATCTCGACCAAGAAGGGCTACTTAAAGGACCCCTGACAGCGAAATTTTTGTTGGTGACCTTTTTGCTGTAATTTGTAGCTTTGTGTCTGGTAATCTCTAAATTAAATCGTAAATGCTCTAGCGTATCGTACAACTAATTCTAGCGTAGTTAATTGTGGCCATTTTAGCATCACTTCAAAACGCCCGCCTAAAAACCACAAGAAACTGGCGCCCCATGCGGGTAATGCGGGGGAGCGTCAAAGACCACGTGCACTCAAGCTGTGGTGACGTTGACAGCGCGGTTTTCAAATCGGGCCCCCGCGCGCGGTAGAGATTGAAAGTATGTGGGTGCCTTGGTATGGGTTAAGCGCGTGTCCCCTCACGAAAACTACCTCGAGAGCAGCCCGACAACAGAGCCAGAGGGGTGAGGAACAATAGGCCTCGCCGGGTGCCAGTCGTCGTATTGTGCACGTGCGCCCCGCAAACCTTCTCTGACGTCCACAATACTTGCTTTACTCGTGGAACGTCACACGGGGCCTCTATCTACGTCATACCAGGATGTCGCAAGGTGCAGCCAACTCAAGTGAGCACTCACGCTTACTTTAAAACCAAATTAAGATATCTTAAAGGCAACGTTCGTCACTAATAATCGGTCAGGTGTGCCCCCGTATACAGGAAAGTCAAACAACACAAAGATCTCGAGGTTTCAATTTTGGTGTCAGGGGTCCTTTAAGTGACAGAAAAAAGGAATGACAAAAAAGGGGGTGGGGGGGAATCCAAGGGAATCAGACGCCCACTTACGAATGTGCGGCAAAAAAAATGTCGGACGCTTTCTGGCACAACGGAAGCATATGACAGAACAAAAGCATGAGAACAAGAAGCGACGCGTTAACTCGCATAGTGACTGAGCGGCTCGCCTTTCCCAACGAACGGCGGCAATCCATTGCTTCCGTCGCTCTTTCTAATGAGGCCTTGCGTTAAATATAGTAACACCTTGTTACGGGCGAGTTTTTGTAGGTTTTTGAGCTCCCCACCCCACAGCAATTATTATTATACATCCCTTGAAGTTTAGACCACCACAGATACGACGAACGTTGCCTATTTCCTTACGGTAACATGAACAACGCGGTAACAGACGTACAACGACGTAAGTAACAACGGGAGTCGTCTGCTTACTTTCCCGAGAGTGATAAGAAAGCTCGCCACCTATGGCGCTTCCGTCAGCGCGCACTAGGCGTATAACTGGAGAGCCGCATATCCGCTCGAGCAACAGGTGGGCGTCCCAACCGTAACAAATTGTTTACCCCGCTTACTCCTTCCGCCAGCCGGGCACCTGCACGACGACACCGGCAGCGGACAAAGGGTCGTGGGGTTCGCAGAGGCGCCGGTGGTGTCCGACGGGTTATTGGGTCATCGAAGCCATCGCAGTCGATACTGTTACGAATTGGGGTTTTCGTGACGATGAAAGCCGGGAGGTTTGCGTGCTGATGTAGCCGAAGATCGTACTTATCGCTGAGGAGCAGGACAAGGAGGCAAAACGTTTACAAAAACAGTAACAACGTTTATAGCAGGTATAGCAGGTAATAGCAGGTAATAGCAGGTAATAGCAGGTTATAGCAGGTTATAGCAGGACAGAGCCTGCCAGCACGACCTAGTCGGCTGGGGCGTCTCTCTAACAACGGACCAGGCCGGTCTTAAATAAGGTCCCAGTCCATTGTGATGTGACCCTCCTTTAGGCCGCAGGTGTTGACGCACTTTTAGTATGTTGACGTCCCTTTAGGTAGCAGGTGTTGACGCTCTTTTAGTATCTTGACGTCCCTTTAGGTTGCAGGTGTTGACACTCTTTTAGTATCTTGACGTCTCTTTAGGTAGCAGGTGTTGATCCCTGCTTCCAGGTCGCCGGTGCGGGCCCTTTTCTTGGTCGCAGGGCAAACGCTGACCGCGATGCCGTGAACTTCCAACGAAGTGCAGGTGTTTGTTCGCTTCCCCGTTCGGTCAGGTGCTCTGGCACAACAATACTAAAGTCCCCTTTTCCAAGCTTTCGATGTATACAGTGCATTGGGCTGACTCCCTCGGTGGACGGTCTTTGGCAATATGTAGAGAACATGGGTTCGTAGGCTTGTGAGTCACTCGGATGCCTTCTTTTTGAGAATACGGGAGATGGTTTCGCTGACGCCTTAGTCATATGAGAGAGTGGGGTGTTTCTATTGCGGTGTTGATTCGCGGGCCGGACGCTGAATTTCTCGGCGAGCGTTGCCGTGCTTTCCGAATAAAGGATCTTCGGTAGCTGTTCTTAGTAAGTTCCTTGACTAGAGTTTGTTTTTCATTTGTTTAAATGCGCACGCCGCTACATTTATTTGTGCCTCTATACTCTTGCGTTAATGGACGGAATTCGGGGGGGGGGGGGGGGGGGGTTAGGGCTGGGCTTCTCCTTGCCTATGCGCCTGCCTGCAGGGTATCCGCTACGCTACAAATCATAATTTTTGCGAAGTAGGGAAGCAGCCACTGCACCACTATTCTTAATTCTGCTGAGAAGCGGGGTACCCGCTACACATCCGTAAAGCATTATGCGCACTTTGTTGATGCCGTGGCTGATGGCGATGAAGAGCTATGGCTGAACTCTTTTTAGTGGGTGAGAAGCTTTAAGCCACACACTCGCTGCGTAATTCGCATTGTGTGACGCCTGGGTGTTATTTCAGTCTCCTACCACGCTATATTACATATGTTAACGAGATTCCTTGCCCGAAATGACGTCTGTACAGGGTCTGTTTGCAAAGGAGTTTGAAGCACCGGCGTGGCTCTGTGGTACAATACTCGACTGCCACGCAGAGGGCCCGGGTTCAAATGCTATGCGATTCGGGGTGCTTTTTTCTGATTTAGTCCTTTCTCACGTGGTGCCATAGCGGTTACCGATACCGGCGGTGGCGGCGGCGGACAACTACATCGCCAAAAACGGCTGATTTTTGTGATCTCATTACAGCTTTCCCTGTATTACAAGCGGAATTATGGATAGGAAAATAGTGGGGGATAAAGGCACAGATAGGAGCCGAAATACAATGAGCGCGGCGTCTATCTTTTCTATCCTGCACCATAGTTGAGGTAAGGTAGGTTACACATTTTCTACTAAAACTGTATCTTAATAGGAAAACCCGCAAGTACCACGGTAATGGATCACCGGTTCCATCACTTCGTTACGCCCCCCTGCCGCCTTTATTAGAGTGTGACAACTAGGCCGCACAGTCGTTTTGTCAGTTTTCCGTGATTTATTCTACGTAAACTTGGAACGTACCGTATTCAGAAGCGCTTACTTTCACGAATCATTTCTCACACTTGGTAGCAGCCCTGCAAATTCAACCCGACACTCTGACCTAATATGACGGTAAGCTAAATTGGCCTAATAAACGATGCCGTTGTAAATGGCCTGTACAGTGTACTTCACATTCCGAAACCTAACTGTTTTATATTCAGTAGATCAAACATCAAGTGGACCAAGTCTCCAAGGCTTTAAAACTTGCAGCACTTTAAGGTCACCGTCACAAAGAAGTTTCCATTGACATTCATATGAACTGCACACTGCAAGCGCTAACTGTAGCGAGTTAATTTGCCCGAGGGAGAACAGTTTGACCTGACGCGTTTAGTTAAAGCACTGAAACATCGAGACAGATTACATTTTTTTTATGAATCGCAAGCCCCGTTATTTTCCACTGAACGAGCCTACGCCTTATTCTGTTTTATTGACAGCATGATTCACTGTTTTACAGGACTGATATGAAATAGTAAACAAGCAGCACAGAAATAGGAGAATCACGACAACTTGAAATGTTGACAATAGGCGTCCAATTCCATATCACCGCACATTTCCAAGTTTTGTTGGCGGAAGCATGAGCTTGAGTTTACTGAACTATACGCAATCAAACTATACATCAATCCATTATTTTTGCGTATCTTCTCAAAACACTTCTGAAAGCTGAATAAATGTCGCGTACATCCTTTACGATGACCGCACGGAAGCTGATACGTGTCCAGCATTTCTTTCCTATAATACGGCTAAGGTCAATCTCTCAGGGTGACGCGTGGAATACCAATACGGATTCCGAGAAACTCGGCTTTCACGCATGAAACCTAAGTGTTGGTTGACACCCCGTTCACTTAGCCTTTCATGTCACGTATGGTGTCTTATGGGGCTGCATCCCCGATGGGCTGAGAAATACGGTATCATAGTGTTTCCGGTCCAAGTGCTTTTCAACCCTTATTCCGGGCTTCAAGCTGAAAAGACGTAACCTTCTGATGACGGTGTTTTCATAAGCGCAGCAAGTCACTTCTCTCTTTGTGATGCTGTTGCTATATTGGTATTGCCTTGATTTTTAGTAAGCCCTTTTCGTTAACTGTGAATCCTTAACTAATGCCCAACCTAACTTGTGACAATATTCTAGAAAGGATCAAGGCTTGTGGTGTGCCATTTCGTTGCGAAACTCTTGTCGTTTTATTGCCTTTTTTTTAGTTTTTAGAGCACAGCTCTCAGGCACCCGTTCTTGCGTTGAGCGGCGCCTCCGTCGTCGGCGTAACCAGATAGACTGAACGTGAAGCGCTGTGCCCCCCCCCCCTCCCCGCCCCTTCTTTCTTAAATGTGGTCTTCTTATACGAAGTAGATTGGCAGATGCCACTAAAAGAATTTCTTTTCTTATTCTTTCAGCCGACGCTTTCCATCCCTGAGAATATTCACGAGCCCACTTAGATCTGAACACGTTTTAGTTCACACCGGACGATACACTGTGGTTAATGTGTTTCTATTTGATTTTCGCTTTAGCAAGCTCTCTCTATTCAATGTTGAAATACACTGCATAATTGCTTCGAATGACACCAGACGTTTTCTCAGTCAAATTGTTTTGTTTTTCTCTTCTTTAGTGAGCTGGCACACCTGTGTAGCTTTTCATGGCATACATAAATACGTTGTGCAGATACCTAGTGTATTCTGTGGATATAGCATTCTGCGCATTGCCCACTTGGGAATTCAAATCATATTTAGGCCCTCATTGTTTTGCATGATTAGTCTGTTCACTTATACAAGAGCTAGAATTTGTCTCCAAGCTGCGGTGTGGGTTCGAAGGAACGTTGTGGTGGGGTGCTCCGTGTTAACTCCCTAGAGCGTCTGGGATTAAGCTACGCGCACTTCGACCAAACGTAACCTTTATAGCAGTTAGCCCCGGCCATTCCTTACGTGTGGCCAAAGTGAATCGGAATAGAAGCCGTTAAATATTTGGCCAGAATCTTGTCTGGCTTGTATATTGCCCAGTTTTCATCGCAAGGTTTTTTCAACGTGCCTTCCTAAACCAGCTGTCATTCCGTCCTCCATCACGTAGACTGTGAAGCGGGCTTCACGTCGAGCATTGAGGTGTTAGGAGAAGCCACAAGAAGTAGGAGGAAGTACCGCAAGCACAAAAGTGTTATAGAAAAGGAACGCATCTACAACACAAAGGGGAGTAGTGGCCTTTTGTTTGAAGCGCGGGCTGGGGCACTGCGAACACTTGTGTACCGCCGCCGATTCGACGAAGCTACCGACGACACGAGGGCTTTATGCCGGGTGTGTGAGCGGGAAGAGGAAACAACCCCCCCCCCCCCCCTTGTGCTACGCTGTACGTTTTTGTGCTCCCGCCAGCAAGAGGGCACTACTCTGCCCGAGGCACTGGGGTTCGCATGCACGAGTGACACGGTGCTGCACGCAGGCGATGAAGCGGCTGGTGCAGTGAACTATGCAGCAGTTCGCACCACCAAAGCAAGGCTGGTGCGTTGGTGGCGAGCGACGCAGCGGCAGTGAATTAGCCGTACAGACTTATTTACGGTGCTGTGTGTGTGTTTATTATTATTATTTTTTTGTTCGCTGGCTAGGGCAAATTAATCTTGCCCGCCCGATACAAAGAGAATGGCCCCAAATCATCATCATCATCATCAGTGAGGCAGATGATTTCTTGAAACAGGTGTATGAACAAAACACCGTGCTAAGCAATGCTAAGTCAAAACGACTGAGCCGCTACGGTGGGCAAAGCAGTCCATCTTGTTGCGGAGGATACGCTCGGCTCCTGTTTTCGGGACTCCTTAAAAACATGAGTTTTCCGCAGACGACCTGGAGTAATTGCTTGATTTGAGCGCTAGGTGGTATTCTACAGAAATCAGTTTTGTAAGCATGAAAAATACATGACTCTTTCTTCACTGGCTCAAGGCATTATTTTACTCTCCTCGCTGTCCAAACATATCTTTTCCAAACGCAGAGTAGCAAAGCAAAAAAAAAAACTTGGTTATGCTGTCTATGCCTTTCCTTTTTCTGCTATCTATCTATCTATCTATCTATCTATCTATCTATCTATCTATCTATCTATCTATCTATCTATCTATCTATCTATCTATCTATCTATCTATCTATCTATCTATCTATCTATCTATCTATCTATCTATCTATCTATCTATCTATCTATCTATCTATCTATCTATCTATCTATCTATCTATCTATCTATCTATCTATCTATCTATCTATTTACAGTTGCGATAGCAATTTTATGGACACTCTTCGCGGGTTTTTGCCGTCGCCGTAGCCGCCATGTCCCGTATATGTATACATGTATAGCTATATGAAAGCTATAAAGAAACACAGATCAGAAGAAAAAGTCACCGCCCAGGCACTCCGTACAGATGGTTAACGAGCGAAGCTTAAACGTGCGGCCCCGGTATTTAGCAGTGAGTTAATCTCGATGGTGTACTGAACCCTTTGTCAATTATTGGTTACGTGTTTGTGTTTGTTAATGAGTTTACACACACGTTTGGCTGGTGTTTACCACAGTGTTTATTTCACACGCTGCACACTGTGCCTCGCACGATCACCGTGATCGAAGAGTGTAATGAGCGATTCATTTTGTTTAGTAATGCGTTAAGGTCGCTGAACCACAGGCTGTCGCAGACGTTGCAGCCGGAGCCAATGTGGTGCTCGAGAAACTCCCGCCGAAAGCGGGCGTCGGCCCCGGCGAACACGTTGTCGCCATTGCCACGTTGACGCAGCTCTGACCGCACCGCCGCTTCCTCGGCTTGCCGGTGTCGTTTGCGTTCAATCTCTCGATAGCTCGGCGTCGTGGTTAGCAGCATCCGCCCGCCATTGGCACATGCGTTCCGCTTCGCGACTTAGTGCGGCTTGGCAGGCTGCCGGATAATCGGTATGCAGTTGCTGCTTGCGCTTGGCCACACGGGTCTGTACGTGTGCCCGGACTGTAGCATTGGCCCAGCGAAGACGAATTTTCTCACGGTTCAGCTGTCAGTGCTGTTCTTCGAGAGTCGTCAGCCGTTCGGGAGTTCGTGCGATCCGTCGCCTACCCATGTTGAAATCGTAAGTTGAAAGTGCGGCGCGCGCGCGCTCGGCGTCACGGCCAAGGTATATGTAAGCTAGTAGCGAAACTTCCATAAAAGCCCATGTGTCAAGTAGTTGGTGGCTCGTTGCCAACGTCGCCATCTACGTATGGTGGGGACAACTCACATCAAGCAATAAATACATAAAAGTAAAATGTGACGTCACAACCGGAAGCGGAAGCGACGTCGCGTACTTGCCCTACATGGCGCCAAATTGAATTTTTTCAATTGCTACCTTTTAGATGCTTTTGATAACTAAGAGATTTTATTGCGCCTTTATGGCTCTAAGTTACGTGTGCGAGAAGAAAAGGAAGATCAACAAGAAATTTTGGGAAGAAAGCTTGTTTTATTAGCAAAATAGTGTACTTCCAGTGTACGCCAAAATACTTTGCAGATGAAGAAATTACGATACAATGGCTCACGAGCACAATATCACAATAGTTCGAAAACGCACGATGCCCAATCGAGGAAAACTACTGGAGCGAGACAGCAGCCTTGAAAGTATCACTTTGGCAACAGTACAGTACAGCGTTTCTTCGCTTAGCGTGCCGCATTCGCCGTCGCGGAAGGCGAAGGCACGCCAGCCGTGTGCCAGCGGAAGCAGTCTGCAGTCACAGGAGCGGTTACCTGCACATTCTGTGAGTTAGTTCAGCTTCTATAGAGTGTCACGCCAGTAAACAACGCAAAGAAATAACCTACGGAAAATACACACGAAAACACCGCGCAAAAGTGAGCAATGCATTGTTGACCCGACAATGCGCCGAAGCGGCCCGACTAAACACAAGCCCATATAGCAGACTGCCTACATACGCCACCCCATTTACCGCTTTCGACCAAAAAAATGAGCCAATCAACAATTTAGCCAAGTGTCAGATAAATCGTAAACTAAATTTCTACTCTACACTGACATATATAAAATTACAAATATTCGAAAAAAATATTTCACTGAGTTTTTGGTTTTCGTTATTTGTACCCTTCTCACCTAGTTGCGCTTCAATCGTACGGGGGGGGGGGGGGGGGGGAGACTTATGTCTGTCGCAATAGGTTTCCGACCACTTATCGTTCGAAGTTTCGCGACCGATATAATTTGAACTTGTCATGGCTGCGACGGAACGAACCACGTCACTGACGGCGCAGCCAGTGCCGCGCACGCTTGGATGCGACTTAGAGACCGACGTCACTGACGGCGCAGCCAATGGAGAAGTTCCTGGCCATATCGGACAAACGAATTTTATTTTCGCCTAGGCATATACAGTTTCGCTGTAAAAGTTTTCGAAATCACTGATCGGGCGATTAGAACCTGCGACCACTCGCTTCTCAGCGCGCCGCGTTAGACAATTCTTCCACGCGCCATTCGTCCTCCAGTAAATTAACCTTCATCAAGAGCCAGCGCAGAACGGACAACGGACAGGAAAGGGAACATAGACGAGCGCTGTCTTCCAACCGTAAACCTTTCTTGTCCCGTGTCCGTTCTGCGTTGGTTGTTGAAGATGGCTTAACAGCTAGCCCAATCTCAAACTTTCCTTCAGTACATTAACGACGAGCTATTTATAAACACCATTTACCACTGGCGGTACGCAGAGCTTGGACATTCTTCAGCGTGTTCACTCACCAGCGAGATGGCGCGAAGGGTGCGCTTTAGACGCTACGGTAGCTACTATACTAGATACATCGGGTGTTGTGGAAACGAGACGGGGTGGAAAGACACGAGAGACACGCACAGTGCTGTGCGCCCTGACGATATGCATATTTATTATTTATATTTATTTGGCTCAAGGACCCATAGCTAGTACACCCGGTACTAAAGGTAATTGGACACACATATATCACAATCATCAAAGGTCGTCGCCTCGCTCGTGCTTCGCAGGATTTAGAATGCGCACGCCAGCGTTTCCAGAAGCGTTGCGCGCGTCTGACCTTTGCCTTACAGGGCGTGGTCGCCCATGCTCGCGCGCTTATATTCTGAAAGGGGAGGGGTGGTGCTTTCTACGTACGTCTTGTGATTTCATCGCAAAGTTTGCGTTGAAATTATAGACCGCACGTAGGTCACTTCAATCGTCGCAGCGGCCGCTTTTGCTAAAAGAGTGAGCTGCTAGCTAGAAGAGCTAAAGTAGGAGGTTACTAGGTTGTGCGTAGTCGACAGTTGTAGCGCGCTGCTCAAACACAAAGAACTGTGACAGTCGTTAGTACGCGCTCGCCCTGTGCGTTCCGGTGCGTTCTATTTGTGCGTCTTTCCTTGTGCTTGAGCACTTCAAGTGTCGAGCTGTGACAGTTGTTAGTTCGCGCTCGTCCTGTGTGCGTTTTTTTCGTGCGTCTTTTGTTCATGACCTGCGCGCTACAAATTTCGAGCTTCTTGCCTTTCTTCGTGTGACTGTCCAATTTGTTGCTATCGAATTCATTGCTTCGCCCTTGTGACGAAACTGCAATTTCTTATTTATCTATTTATTTATTCATTTATTCCGCTACATTTCCGGCCATAAAACATTGCTTTTTTTTTATTACTGCTCGCAGGTATGCATCATAGCGAGCTTCCTGCTTTGCTGGATACCGTACTTCGCGGTGCACAACGTGCGAATCCACAGCCACTATTGCATCAAGGTGCCACGTGCCATCATCGTGTTTGCCGAGACGGTAGCCTTGCTCAACAGTGCCGTCAATCCCATATTTTACGGCCTCTTCAACGTCCATATCCGCCGCGGACTTTGCGAGATTCTGTCGAGAGCTCGAGGCAGCAGCCGTCGCCGCAGCTGCTACTACGGCCACGACTCGACTCTTCGTCAGCGAGGCCGGACCACAGCCCACGCCGTGGCACTCACGACGAGCACCTGCGCTCCCGACGCCAGCTCGCTCGCAAGCCCCGCCCACCACAACGGCCGCTTGCTGCAGCAGCTGCAACACGATGAGCAGGATAGCGTACATCTAGGCAACGTCGAGGAGGTGCCATTGGTTGCAATCAACGGCAACGCCACTCCACCATGTGCAGTGTAACATCTGAAATATGGGGCGGCAGTGTACTACCACTATGAAAAGAAACGCGAACAGCGAAAAGCGTGGCTTTTGGCGCAGTCAACTCCGACATGCACGACTGTCGCTAGGCGAACCTGTGCTTTCAGGCGGGAGTCACCGTAGGGCTAGAACCTTGCTCTGGATGGCGCTATCGCATTGCTGGTGCTTATAAACTATCAGTCATGTCTAGCACTGGAAACGCACACGCGGTGCGATAGCGCCAGCCAGGGTGCTATGCAGGATGGCCCGAGCTTCTCGGGAACATGAGTTTGCTCCGAACTCGCACTACGGCGTTCATGGCAGGAAGACAGTGCAGAGCACGCGACAGCAGTGTTGATAAAAATGGCTGCAAGAACGGGCATGGTGTCGCAAACGAATGTGCGACATTTGCGGCGGTTTTATAGGAAACACCGCGACCGAACGTGCCAGCGCCGCCACTCAGTCAACATTTCAACAGTGCGGGGACGTGAGCGTGATTGTCGCGCTATCAATTTGCCAACTGAACATCGCGCCTACAACAGGTGTGGTCGGGGCGTTCGTCCTGTTTCGGGCAAGTTCTTTCGTTCCACCTGAAGCATGGAAATCTCCCCTCTCGAAGGCAACAAGGGCGCACACGCGGCACTCTCGTGCAGCTCGTTTCGCTTTTATTGAATATTACAGATAAGTAAATTGACACGTTACTTTTACTTACATTATACGTCTGAAGATTTTTCTTCAGTAACGAATTGGTAGAAACAATGTCTCCATAAATAAGTAAATAGCAACATTTCTCGCTGCAAATGCCACCAGGGGCGCTTGATCATGGCAGTGAATGGTACATCGTGAGCGCAGTAAAATTAATTTGGAGACATCGTAGCCACGTGATGGTACAATATTTAGTTTTTCCTGCTTGGGTGAGTAGTTTGTGTGATTGAGCTCAGAGATCAGTCTTGCTGCTCGCTGGCGTTGCGGCGTGAGAACTGTTCTTTGGCAAGAGCAAGGACGGTGGGCCGGCCCGATCTTCGCCGCGGGTGTCTAGTCTGTCAAACAAACTGATTGACGCGCGAACTCTACAAACTCGTTGATTCTGAGAAGACCCCAGTTCAACTCGTGACTGTCACAGTGCCGGTGTGCCCGTTAAGCGTTTCATGCGGTGCACGCTAAGCAGCAGCTTCTTTGCCTATAAAATAATTTGATCAGCTTGCACTACTTGTGCAAGGCTGGAGCCATCAAATGAGCTTGTGATCACCTAGCTTCTTCCAGATTTTAGGAGCTGGCGCGCCAGGTTCTTAAGCTGGGGCGAAGTCCCACGTCGTAAGCGTAACCTTAGTTCCAGACGCGACCTCTACCTGCGCAGCTCGCGCGAAAGAGAGGTCTTCTTTCTCTTCGTCTTCGAGCGCCTTTATGATGGTATTAACCCAGGCAAAACCACATATAGCATAGCTAACTGTAACATGCACACGATCGCGCGAAAGAGAAATCTTCCTGTTGTTCTTCGAGCGCCTTGATGATGAGACTAACGCAGGCAAAACCACATTTCCTCGATTTCCTCGACCACACATTTGGCCACAGCTCCAAGGTCTGCAACCGCTTGTGGTTCGACAACAAACTGACCACAATCGCTACTATAACAACGTGTGACGTCTTTATATGACAATAGAGGAATTGTACGGAGCATCCACGGTTTATTCGATTATCTCGGAGCCAGCTGCTCAATCATCATTCACTTCGTGAATATGGCGTGATTTTTTACGTGGCGCAACGTCTGCTCAATCTACTCGCTCTGCTTCGGAGTGAAAACCGCGTCAGCTTGGTCTCAATATTCATGGTATCAACTATCTAGGTCATAATTAACATGATATTGAATAGTTATCACATAATTGGTAACGTTCCAATGAACATGACGTTAAATAATAAAGGTTTAATTTGCAGGGTCTTAATTATTGTGTAGCTAATTATTGTACTCCTAATTATCATGGTCATAATTAGCGCGATCTAAGCGATGAAAGAACTAATTAGCTTGGTTTTAATTAGCGTACTCCTAATAAGCGTCGTGATAATTAGCATGATCAGAATTTGCTCGTTCTTAGCTTGACACGGCTTCATTAGCATGCTCTTAGTAAGATGCGACTTATACCGCAGTCAGAGGGGCACTTCTGATCGCGATAATAAGCTCCTCGCTGCTACACGGTACATCCTAATCGGGATCGAGTCCGGCGCAGACGTCAGCGAAATCGCGGTCACGGAGCCAGATCGTGATGCGCTGATCACGATAGTCTTGATCCCGATAGGGCCTGATCGCGTTTAAAAGTGACCGTGTAGCAGCCACTGATCCGGATCGAGTCTAATCAGGGTCGGCCCTGATCGCGCTCAGAAATGCCCATGTGACACCGGTATTAATTAGCTCGGTGTTAGCACGACTAAGCCTAATAAGCTTGTTCATAGCATGTCCTGACCTAATTGGCTAGGTATACTGCCTAGCCGATTAGCTTATCAGCCGGGCGCTCGTGCTCGGGGAGCAAGGAGACGATGAAGAAGACGAAAAAATTACACCATCTCCCGCTAAAGGGGACCGTGAGGCGATGCGAAGCCGGAGCACTTGCACGATCGCGTTCCGTTAGCGTTCGTTGGGCATGCTACCGACGTCGCGTCCTGGAACGCGAAGAGGAACGCTACGCACGTCGTGTCTTCCCTCTAGCCTGGCTGTTAATTCTCACAGGGCGAGCGGGGAACGCGGTCGTCAGGTGCCTGAGGGGGGAGTGTAGGAAAGGAGAGAGAGAGGGAGGGGACGCGCATGCGCTGGCGCCCATCTGGGCGTTGCGCTGGAGAGGGGGAGTGGAGGGGCAGAGGACAGGAGGTGTGTCGAGAGGGTTTGCGCATGCGCAGTAAGTGTGGTCACGCCACACACCACCACCACTATAGTGAACTAGAACTAATTGGTTCTAGTTCACTATAACCACCACCACCGGATTGAACTCCGCTATAATATGCTTCGCATCTAAAAGGGCGCGCGTCGGCGTAGCAACGCGCTAGAATGCACAGGCTGACCACGATAACCATACGCGTCGCCTCGGCAATTAGACCCGGCCGCGCTGTAGTATGGCGCTCGACCGGAGCTAATCTCAGAGGCCATGGTGCTGATTGTTCTAAAAGATACTTAGTGCAGGCTTTAAGCGCTTGAAAATGAACTTGAACAGCCCGCGCACCTCTTACAAATATCGTTAGTAGAGGTTTCCGACACTTTTCGTGCATGGGTCCGCGTCTGCACTCAGTGGAACGACGAGAAATGAAAGCACATGCCTCTGGCTTGAAGACACCACCCAACTTTGTCGACCGCCCTTGGCGTGACTCCGCGTTCACTCTTAACTAATAGAACGCAGCGCACTCTGAAGTATGGATTTCACCTTTTCGTACTGTTAGCTCGTTCAAATGCGGGCGGTGCCAGAGCTCGGAAAGATTCCGACTTTCGCCAAACTCGGGCCATCCTGCAGAACCCTCCAGAGCAAGATTCTTGTGCTGCGGCGGCCCCGGCTGAAAGCACAGATTCTGCTAGCGACCTTCAAGGCATGTCGAAGTTGGACTGTGTCGAAAGCCACGTTTTCCGCTGTTCGCGTTTCTTTCCATCGCGATAGTCAAGTTGGCATCGCATTACCTCGTTAGTTTTGTAAATAAGCATCGGAGCTTCGCGGAATGACGTCGCACGTTTCGTTTGGCATAACTATTCGTGGTCGAGGCTCTCCTGGTTGTGCTGCAGGAATGTTACTGAAGTTCACCTTTGGCTCTGCCTTGGTGCAAGAACGTCTATACCGAGAAGGACCTATGAACAGTTTGTGGTGTTCGTGTGTGCCGTGGCTCTTCTTGAGCACGTGATCTCATCATAATATATATGTCGTGCACTTCTTGTACCACGCGCGTCGCTACTAAGCTAATACAAGGTACTTGGCCTTGCGGTGCATGTATTTCGACGACTGGTTGTATCCGACTGATAGTGCTGCTCAGCGCGATCAGGCTCTCTGCACCGCGATTACTTTTACATAACAGTGTGGGGAGTTACAAACTCCTTCCCTTCTATTGAACGATTTCTTTTGCTTATTTTAGCGCTTTTGACTTGCCATCTTGTTCTTACCTGCCCCGCTACTTTCCCTGTTTCCATCAACATCTTTCATTATCATTCGCTACTTCCTTAAGACTTGGCGGGTGCTGTACCCTTTGGGCGGCAGCCGTCAGCCTCCCGGTAACCCTCCTTATTCTCTGTATAGCTGTATTTATGTCGACTAATATAAACACTACAATCAAAAACAAACAATCAAAAAGATTTCTCACTGCAGATAAGCCTTATGATGGCAATCGAAGACGGGTTTTCAATTAGGCCAATGTCCGGAAAAGGCACGTAACAAGGTCCTATGTTCATTGTGTTTCTTGTGGTGCAGCATGCTATTGTATATTTCTAGCGCGTTGACGACTGCAAATATTAGGTGGTCGTTAGGTGGGTGGTGCCTGAAAAGGTGACTGTTACATATGAGTTCTGTGCGCAACAAGGTCACGAGAACTCGCTGTGGTTGCTGTCTGTGATACGTAAGGTCTTTCTTCAAGGACATCTTTACTAGCTTTACGGGATGCGTTTGCTCAAGAGTGTCATTCGTATAGTACACCGCAGAACCGCCAATGGGATGCCAGTGATCCTAGCTGTGGCCTGTGACATTTGACGAAAGAAATCTGGCTCTATAGGAAAGGATAAGTGTGACGATGCCAGTGGTTGCCATATGTTGGCACACAGGCAGTTTGTATTTTGTTTTTGCAAATCGAGTTGTGCATACCCTTAGTATGGCACTGAGCAGTATGATATCACTGTTAAAGATCTGTTCACAATGGGCCAGTCAAATGCGCCAACCAAAAGAGAAGCGTGAATTCATGCTCCTTGAAAACAAAAGGATAGTTTTAATTTGTACTCTTTGGGAGAACACCAAAACGCAGACTCCAATTTGGGCGGTGTGTTTTAACGCTAAACAATGTGTGCGCAACACTGCGTGCGACTTGCCTTGGCCGTCCCGAAGGAAGGTTTTGAAACTGTTCTGCTTTGCTCGACATCGAAACCAAATTTGGAGTAATTTTCATATTCTGGAAAGAAAGGACGGTCCCCTGCTGCCTTCGTATTTTTTGATATCTCGAACGTACGAGACATCCTCACGGAATAAATGCACCTGCGATGCGACTCTGAATTGAGCACAACCCTTAGAGCGTTACAACGCTCTAAGGGTTGTGCTCAATGTTGTGCTTCAATGAGTGTGCAAAAGACATCCAGCTTATTTGAATGTAACATTCCAATAATTCTGCTCAATTGACAAAAACAATCGACGAAAACTATGAAAGAAAGTGTTGCTGCTATAGATAGTGTAATCAGAACACAGGAGTGCCACTGCATGTACATATCATAAAAATAATTTGCCTTGAGCTCAACGGCGACCACTCATTCACTGTCCGCTAACAAGGATGGCAGTGTGTTGGCGTTGAAACATAATGTGCAATAAAGATGTCACAAGTGTCACAATTGGATTCAAAGAGCAATTTATTAAAGCTTGCGTTGGGGCTAGTTTGTATAATGTTACTTGTAAGTGTACTTTCGTTTCAACTATGACTCGCTGGTTTATACGTACAAGTATGCAAGATCAGCATGGATGAGCGCATTTTATCCGACACTTCTTCAGGAGTTGGTAAACCCACTCGCACCACCAAGCTCTCTAACTCCGCGTATAGGCAAGGGAGAGCAAGAAGAAATAAAGAAAAGGCAGAGAAGTCAACCAAAGGTCGTGCTCGGTCGGCTACTCTGAGCTTGGTCACGGAGAAAAAAAAAGTAAGAGCGAAACATGAGAGAATATTCGGCATATATCCGCAGCTGAGGGAACGTGATATTCTGCTATCCCTTACATCAAAGCCAGCGTAGGCCAGGTCACACAAACCTTCAGGTGTGTCGGCGGCTGGGAAACACTCACTGGGAATGCCCACGAGCACTCTTAAGTCACCGCACATCACTGTAAACGCCGACGTCCGGGCATTTGTCTCTGGAAGCCTCTGTATCGCGTTGCACTCAGTAGCAAATAAGGTTATGTTCGCGGACGGTGAAAGCCACTTATACATCAGTAACAGTATTTATTTATACTTTTGATGGCAATAATGGCTTTGAATTCTTCTGGCATACAATATAGCGACGAAATTTGTGTGGACACATGACAATGTGATCATGACTGCGTGACGTCAACGCTACAAAGACAGCGCGTCGAATGCACTTGACATCACGTCTTGGTCTGCATTTTATTCTGCACTTGTGATTGCGATTAGGACCAGGTGCTATTTAGATTATTTGAATAAGCTATTCACTTCAATATTACTATATTACGCGCAAACCACCTGACTCATCAACAGGACAGGTCTTGGAGATAACATAGAAGAAACGTTGACAGAGAAGCTTCCGTCGCTGTTCACGCGGAATGACTGCGCATTTTCCTTGGCCGCTGAGACTTTTGTTGACGCAGCGCGGTTTGGCTTAACTTGCCAGAAGCTATTGCCTTCCTCTGACGGGCTAAAAACTACTGGAATTCCCGCACGTCGCTTCTTTTTATACGCTTCCAAAGTGAATAGCTAAGTCACAGTCAATGCCTTCTTTCTCTCCCTGACATAGGTGGATATCCTATCTTTGCTAACCCGAAGTTTGGTGGATTCGGCTTCGTATGTCTCAGCCATGGTCACTATATATGGGCTGGTAAGTACTGCTGGTAAGAACCAGCGTCGCCGGCTTGATTATATTGGTCGCATATTGTGGTACTTCCGAACGCTGGATCTTTTGTGGGACATTCTTGTGTCTTCGAACGCAGGGCCCGTCATATGGATTGTGCCGGCGTTCTTTGCTGTCTACAGCCGTAGTAGATGGCGGCAGTCTGGATAGAGCAGCAAAGCCATACAACAATGTACGTGATCTTCAAGGCATATAGATCCCGCAGGATGTCTACTCTATCTGGCCAGCAGTAGAGAGTCTTAAAGCAGCATTAACTCTTCGAAAACAGAAAAAGAGAATATCTCAACAAAGAGGCAGCGGCCACTCAGTGGGACGTTTTCTTCTTCGTCTTTCATTTGTATACCTATAAGTTTAACTGTGTTTAAGTGTACTAGTTTCTCAGGACCAAACAAGCGGACGTGTAACAATGCATGGGTCAATACAAGACCTAAAAACACGTAAAGGACGATAAAAGTGAGTGTATACAATGAAAAAGACCAAAGATAAAAAACTGAAATGACCAATAAATAAAAAGTTTATCAAAAAAGGGCGCCACCAAACAAAAAAGAACATCCACATAGGTTATGTGCAAAGACCGCCATTTTTAAAATACTTTAACATCATGAATTTTTAAAATCTAAAGAATCATTAGTAAATTCTTTCTATTTCAGGCACGTATTCACGAGGTTCATTAAATCATTCTCCTTCTATATTTTTCTGTCTTCGTATGTTGTAGGTACATTACTACAACCTGGCCCTTGAAACGTCAGTAACATCGCGTTCTCCTTCTTCTGCTTATATTTGAGCAATTTATGCTTGCTTCAATTGCCTGGTTACCTCTTGGCAAAGAAACATGCCGTGTCAATTGACCCCATTTATTGTGCTCTGAGCGTCGGCACCTTTGCATATGACTTTGAAGAATATCGACTGGGTTTTAGCGAAGCGACATCTATCTAATACACCTTGCTGTCAACATTTATATAATACAAGGTTGATGGAGCACAAGAGAGCATTAGCCAATAATGCTTACTCACACATAAGGCGGCATTGTTCGGAGTGTGGCTGCTCCCCGCTGTTCTCTGAGACTGAAATTCTTTCCAGTCACAGAGATCAGGTGACCAGGGAAGTCATCGAGGCCTTCCACATCGCAAAAAGAAAAGATTACTGCATTAGCCAAGCATCGATAACTTTGAGCGATTGCGAAGTGTGCTTTTTAGAAAATATGATGTAGCTTGAACGTCATTGTGGCACGTGGTACACCGTCTTGTTGTATATTAACCAATTTTTTCTGCGAAATAAACTAGTTGAGAGTGCAGCGGTGTCCCGTTTCGTTTCCTTTTGTGCCTGTCGTCGTGCGCTGCTTCATATATAATCATGATTTATATAACACTTGCGCGTACGTTTTTCTAAGTGAATTGCTAGATTTTCAATACCAAAAATATTAAGCCTTGTTTTGCAAGCGAACTTGCTATCGCCAGTCCTTTCTCTATTCGCTGCTGTTCGTTCTATTCTGTTCCTGTCATATTCTGAGTTAAATCTTGCTTGCGTCATCGCACATTTCATTAAAACGCCGCTGGCGAACGAATAATATGGCACCAGCACGACCGTGTGAGGTCTTTTACATTCTACTGTTTCGCATTATCTGCCCCCCCCCCCCCCTCCCCCCGCCGTTGTTTAACGTTAGCGCGTAACCAAGAGGGGAAGGTCTACCACTACGCTGCAGGTCCAGGTCCTATTATTCGATGATGCTAGTCTGTCTTAATATTTTTGATCGGTCGTAGTACTGAGGCCAGATAGCATGTCAGGTCAGAGAGGATAGGTCAAGCCGAAGCAATGCTCTGACCTTTGGTAAAACCAATTCAAGTCACTGAAAGAAAAAATTCCGTGGTTCAATACGGCTAAACTAAGCTTGTCGAGTTATATCAGCAACTAGCGCGGAAAGCATGCCACAGCGGTGTCCCGTGAGAAGGCGTCCCCGCGCGGCAAGCACCTGCACGCTGTCCAGAAATGGGAGTCATGTGACAGATGTTGAGGTCTGAGGTCTCTAGGCGCGAGCGCCCGCCGGCTCGACGCTCTCGCTGATCGACGGAGTGTGGGCGGAAGAGGAGAACAAGCTGACACTGCGCATTTCCTTTGCTATGACGACGCACGTGCGAGGAGGCTCTGTTTTAAGGTCAATCACACGCACAAGAACATGTTCTGGTTTGTACCGGTAGGAGCAGAGCTATCGCTCTAAAAATCTACATGAACCATCGACAACGATTGCCGATCTAGTTGCATATCCGAGCGCGTCTAGATTGTTCCTTGCTTTTCCCAGACAACTGCCATTCATTAAAGAAATGATGGGCTCGGAAAATTTATGCTTCTTACAGTGAGGATACTCAGAATACATTATTGGTTGAATTGCGAACTTACTTAGAGAACCAGCATGTGTTTCCGACTCACATGCAAGGCGGTTGCAACCTCTGAACTTCCAGAGTCACCAAAGTTCCTAAAACACCAGCGCACTTGCAGCTTGGTTGTGCCAGCCATAGGCGTGCGCAGGGTTCCCCATCAGGGGGGGCGAAGGTTCATCGCAGCGGCCCCCCCCTACTAAGTCAATGTACGAGGTAAATTTTGCGCCCCCCCCCTCCTCTTAGATGACTAGGGAGGTCAATGTATGGGGCACCCCCCCTCTTAGGTGATTCCCCCCCCCTCTTAATCACCCCCCTCTTAGGTGATTAGGGGGGGCGGCCCCCCCCTCCCCCCCCCCCCCCCCTGTGCGCACGCCTATGGTGCCAGCTGCAAGTGCAGCTGACACAACCGAGCTGCAAGTGGTGGCGCTATTGGTGCTGCCGCGGTATTATTGATGGTGAAAAGTTCAGCTCACGCGTACAGACTTTCCAACTTAAAAACAAATCGAACAGAGCAAAATTATTCAGATCTGTTTAAAAATGATGGCCATTTGCATTTAGGCGACAGGGGATGGCCCGCCAACATAAAATGGGCTGACCGAAGTTCCAAAATTATGCCGCAGGCCCTGTTCCTTTCGCTTACGAGAACTTATACGGATTTTTATGATTATTCTTGTGTTTTATTTTACCTCGAGTAAAAAATTGAAGAACACCGTACGATATATTTCGAAAACGTGAAGTGAGGAAAGGAATTTGAATAATGCGTAAAGTATTCCGAATAGCTGCCCCATTGACGTCAGTATATGGGCAGGCTATGATGAAAGAATGTTGCCTCTCTCTTGCCTTTAAAAAATATGCTTCTCGCGTTCGATTTCCCGTTTACCGTAGAAAATGATTTGGGCGCTGGTTGATTGCGCGCGCCACAAGTAAACATACTGGCACGTGGAATGTCATCATCTCTGGCAAACTTCCAACTTTCGACGTGAAGTGCTTTCTGGTAAACCAAATAATGTAACGGCGACTGTGACAAAGAAGTGTTTTTTTATCCGATATATTTCGAAGACAACTGGTGTTAGGCACGCATTCCTTTTTTTATATTTTTAACTGTACTCTTTTGGGGCGAAGCTTACGCGCTTTCTCAAAGAAGCGTATTGCTGAAGCAACGTTTGAGATGTGGGTGCTGTGGAAATTGGACTCGGTTATAAGCGACGGCGTCTGGGCATAGCAGCACATAAAAGTCACCAGTGTTTCCAACAGTAATACGATTACATTCTGGAAGTTTGTAATAAAAGTCCATAGTTATGCAGACAAAAGAAATGCTCCTGCAAGCGGAGTTTGCGTATTTGAGTTGGCGTCCTGCCT
Organism: Rhipicephalus sanguineus; assembly: GCF_013339695.2. Lineage (NCBI taxonomy): Eukaryota > Metazoa > Arthropoda > Arachnida > Ixodida > Ixodidae > Rhipicephalus > Rhipicephalus sanguineus. The sequence continues at coordinate 61,192,063 of NC_051177.1, read as the reverse complement.
GTTGCGCACTGCACAGGCGCCTATTGAATGAGATGCTCACTAAAATCTTGATATCATTTAGGTCATTAGCTCGGCTTGGTGATAATATTAAATCGAGATATTAAGCCTGAAACTGAATTTCCTAATTGCTTATAGGAAGCTATACATCTTTGTAATAAAAGCACTTAATGGATTCTTTGGCTTTTTTTAATGTTATTATGAATCGGCAGTCACATTCTTGGGCATTTTGATATGCGGCATTTGATTCTAGAGCTACTGTGGAGCGAAGCCCACAGTGTATCACTGTACCTGGGGATGTCCACACCCACTGGGCTACCCCCTTATTCCTTGACCATCACAATCCTCCTGGGAGACTACGCTGACCAGTTCAGAGCCGCAGGAGCAGCGTCGGCTGATCCGATGGACACGTGGAGTGTCGCGAGACAATGGGGCCCTAAACTAAGGGTTCTACCCTACGAGGAAGAGCTCTTACGCCCATGCTTATTCTCTGTAATAGAGTAATATACCACCATGAAAAACAGACTCATGCTGTCTATTTCTCTCTTTCTCGCTCTCTCTTTTGCCACCCGTTCCCCTCTCCAGGTGTGGTTAGTTGACCCATCTATCTATCTATCTATCTATCTATCTATCTATCTATCTATCTATCTATCTATCTATCTATCTATCTATCTATCTATCTATCTATCTATCTATCTATCTATCTATCTATCTATCTATCTATCTATCTATCTATCTATCTATCTATCTATCTATCTATCTATCTATCTATCTATCTATCTATCTATCTATCTATCTATCTATCTATCTATCTATCTATCTATCTATCTATCTATCTATCTATCTATCTATCTATCTATCTATCTATCTATCTATCTATCCTAGTTGGTTGCAGCAGTGGAGGGCAGCATCGACGGTATTCTATATTTCCAGAGACACCTGGAGTTTCACCTGCGCTTTTCAATTGTTTCTGTCAACCTGAGCTGCCACCACTCCTGAATAACTGGGACAGATAACGCCAGGTAACACGGCCAGATCGTCGAAGGGCATTTCGCGTCAGTTTGCTGCAGCGGTAGAACGCATCGCACACGAAAGCTTCGACGCTCCTCCGCATTCTCACGTATTGCGACTGACCACTTGGCTGCTTAGTGCCGGTTGTATATTGCACGCTTTTAGGGTCATCGTCGGTGCTTAAACCTCCCAGGCCATACACATGTACTGCGTCCTATCGAAACAGAAAGCTGATTTTTTGATCTGTGCATCTGGGAACTACCTGCCTCGCTGTGTTTCCACCACATCTGAAGAACTGCGACAGACACTACGGCGAGCACTCCGTAGAAAGTTTTGCGTCAGCCGGCTGCAGTGATGGAGAGCCTCCTGCACCAAAGCATGGACTGTCCTCTGCATTCCCATGTTGGTTCATTTCCACAACTTGAACCTTTCTGTATTGCACTTTTCTGCCGCTACCAACCTAACGAACGTTGTTTATCTTAACTGCGCTTAACCGTACTGTAGCCACGTAATTTCTGGCGCGTGCCCGAAATGTGGGTCCTACCTAGGATCTGCTTGCAATGTCAAAGGGTGGCGTGTGGTATGCTGTAATCAGCGGAAATTATCCTGTTTTGTCACACTCCCATAGTTGATTTCTTTTGTCACAGCGAATTGTGTTTTGGCGTGAATGACGTCAGGCGAGAACCATTCAATAAAAATTAGAACTGTGAGACATGTCGAGAGAAAGGAGGTAGGACTGCTGGGCCTGTATAAGGTGAGGTGAAACAAAACACAAAATATTTCGACTTCGATTCGTTGTCGTGAACTGTAATGCTTTCATGAACGTTCCATCGGTATATGCATTTCGCGTGCTATACGATGTAAACATCAATACACCCATGCAATTTTAATCATATTCGCAAACGTCGACCTTAAAGTAAGATAGTGTCTATCTGCGAGAAGTAACGAGATCGGCGATATTATTTATGTTGTGTGTAACAGGGGGCGGGGGGGAGACGTTAATGAATCAAATCAAATCTTTTTTTTTTTTGTATCTCGCTAGAACCCTTGACCCCATTAAATTAAAAAAATGGCAATGTGCCGCTGCTATACAAGCACTTATTGAATATTCATATACGCGTCTTACTTGCACGCACAACTTCTCATTCTTAACTCTGAAGGGATCGGCCCTGTTTTTGTCACCACACATCTGCGTTGACGTCTGGAAGTTCGAATGATTCTATTCGAATAATAAGTGCTGTTTGAACTCCCGCATACCTCACAAGCGGCCTGGTACGTACACTTATGCGTAACATTACAATACGGTTGTGACCCACACGATGCATAAATTTATTGTTTACAAGAATACTGATTTCGTAAGGTGAAACGCAATGCTGTTAAACAGCCGATTCATTTTTATACCATTTAAACACTTCATCAGATAGTTCCTTCAGACGTGCATCTTAAGACAAGTACGTTTGAGCTGCATAATTTTTGTCATTTAGAGCCAGAGGCTGTGCATGTAGAATTCTTTCTATCCTTAGTGTTTAGGCTACAGCCTGTGTGGCTATTTATTAGCGAGAAAAGGTACCTTCCCAAAAAATTCTTCTTGTATAAACTATGCTCACCTACACTCACGGTTGCTAAAAACGGCCGTACGCTCCTAATCATGTCCCGCCTAGAGTGCTAGCTGTAGCCAGGAAACTAAACGAAAAGGATCTGGTTTCCTGGCTATATCTAGCACTCTTACGCGGTACGTGATTAGAAGTATCGTTTTCATTTGCGTAGTTATTTACGTGGGGGGGGGGGGGGGTTGGAAACGTACACAACACAACTAATGCTCCAGTGTCCCCTACCTTCTATCCCGAATCTCGGATGACCATAGTCAGGGGTGATCATCTCCTCTTACATGGAAGGACTTTAGTAGCGTCGTCAGATTACACCGTTTCATGCGATCGTGACTGGGGTTCTTTAACGTCCACCTAAATCGACGTTTACGGGCCTCAAATATTTTCACCTCTATCGAAAATTTGCCGCCGCGGCAGGGATTCGATCCCGCGACCTTCGGGTCAGCAGTCGAGCACCATAACCGCTAGACCACCGTGGTGGGGCCGCATAATAAAGAAGCACCGGCACACGCAGCTAGAGCCTGCCCTTTACTTGAAGCACGACAGGTGTCACTATTAGTTGGGCGATTGCGCCGCGCAGGGAAGCGCACTTGCGGATACGAAAAGGGTCTATTGTGTGTGCTTGTACATGCGTTTTTCTTTGTGCGAAAGGGTGGGCTGTCTTAGTCTGCCACATGTTCATTTTTCTTATGCGGGCCTACTGTAATGCACAGGAGATGCGAACACAATGCGTGTTTGCAGTCAGCGCCATTGTATAGTCCAGCGTTTCCGCTGGCTCTTTCGGGAAAGGTTCCTAAGCCGCCGCGACAGTCATTTCCGGGCTGGGAGTAAACAATTATGCGGTGTTCTTTGTATCGCATCCCTTGGAAATAACATGTCTTGTAGATTTGTCTCGTCAAATCACGAGCACTTAGCGGTGCCCTCTCGCAAAGAACACCGCGTCAGATAAGCCCAGCAGTGTCTCACAGCCTTTAAAGTGTGGTTAAAATAATCGTTCATTTAACTAAACCTACTGTGCCGTACTGTGGCTGTAAACATAGTGATTTCGTGACTTGGTATTCCATTTCTTTGCAGTCACAAATACTTCTAAATTACCCAGATGAGAACAAATTGCGTTATCTTTACCACGGTTTTATGTCACAGGCCAAGAATCACATGCGTCCTAGTAACCACGAAGCATAAACTAAACGGACTGCCTGCTTTTCAGCTAAATATTTAAAGCAATGCGAATATAGGTTTTAATATCACCGATTTTTTCGTAGTTGAGCCGATACAACTGAATGGTGCAGGAGATGTTCTTTGTTTCTTTTGAGGCGTAATATTACTCTCCGCCGGGATATAAAAATTCACTGATACATTGATGCATGATAAAGTTTGCGCAAGAAATATTTTTCGTATAATTGAGTATTGGCGGCAAAATGGGACGCTGACGCGACTGCCATATCGGATTGCCGAATGTCCCCAAAAAGCTGTTTTTTTATCGAGTTAGATATCGTTGCATTGTATTGGGCCAATTACAGGTTATGAGAACTACGAATGCGCGAAAATGAAACGACGCAAAGTTTCTGAACGATAATTTCGCATGAGTCTCGTCAGCCTTGAAATCCGGGTATATATGCTGGCTTTCACAACTCGCTACTCCAGTAACCTGCGCTCATACTGCAGCGGCTTTTTTCCTGCAAAAAAATAGGATTCTGTCAGACATTCAAAACGTGCTAAAAATTTCGGTAGCGCCGCTAATCCTTGAGTTATGAGGATGGCAATGGCATTAGCAAGTTGGCGCTCGTGTGCCCTGGTGCATTCCTTGGGTTAACTTTCTGCTTGGCGAGATGCCGAAGCGCACGGTTAAGATCTGCTCCGCCAGGTAAAGCAACGGTTCTAGTTGCTGACATTATTTCATTTCATTGAACTCAATCAATTATTTTTAGTTATTATCTTGACCGGTAATTATCTGTTATCTTAAGTAACCTAAGCTCGGATATCATATGTATCCAATATAACTCTAAACGTGTACCAAGAGCTATCGCTATATATTTTTCGGCGGGATTTTTATGAATTTTCTTAAACGCGGAAGTAAGTGTTCGAACAGATATACCCGGAAAATAAACAGGAATGTCTCTCGGTGCCCCTGCCAATAAAAAACAGGAGACTGCCAGAAATATCTTGATCAGTTTCCGAGCAGCTCCTCGGGTCTCGTGAGGGAATACGCTACACCAAGTAAACTGTACGAAGAGCAGGTGCCTCCAAACAGTGAAAACTGCATGAAGATCACCTACAGTGATAGCAATGTGGGCATCTTCCCGGAAATAATCTTTTTTTTTTCATTAAATGTGTAATGTTTGCCTTGGCCTGAGGGTTAAATGTCTGTAACTTCACTTTTTACACCGAATTTCATCTGTTCATGCACCCAGTTAGGAAGGAAAGTGATAGAAATTACTGCTTCTGCCATCAAGCATAAATATTTTGTTTTACTTTATTTGAACAGAGTATATTTCAATTTCATTAGGCAAGGCTGTCATTGAGATTTTAAGGTGACGGGTACTTGCTCAATTATAATAAACTTACCTTTCAAATGCAGTTCTCTACTTGTACATTATTTGTGTGCAGTGCACACACATACATGACATGCAGGCTGCCAGTGCTGGGCAGTATCGAAGATACATGTATCTTAGATACTATCTTAGATACTCCTTGGGTATCTTGTATCTCTCTCGCGATACGTCTCGCAAAACGTGTATCTGTATCTGTATTTCCGATACATTGAAGAATGTATCGTGTATCTTAAGGTACAAGATACTGAGATCGCAGCACCACCATGCGAAATAAACTTTGGCTGAACTCCGCTTCTGAAGCTGATACTGCTGCCACTAAGTCACCAGAGCAAAACTAAAGGCAAGCGACATTATTTTATCTTTCTGCCAGAGTTTTCTGGCGAGGATAAGAACTGAGCTTTGAGCATCCCTGTTGGTGAAGCAGAGTCACATGGTGGCGCTCGCGCTGTCTCGATAGGACAAGCGCGCGAACGTCGCCGTCAAAAACAAGCCCGCATCGCTACCCTCGTTTACGCCCAGCCGACATTTTTTCTCGATTTTTTCCTTCGTTTTAGTTCTGTGAGTGCCATGACAATTGGGACTTAGCCACTGTCCTGTGACGCGTACTTCAATGCTTGCGGCGTCTATCTTACACATTCTGATGCCGCTGTAGTGTCATTAGCGATGTTGCTTTTGCGTGGTGCTTCGTTACAAAGTCTGAAGAATGCAAGAAGAGAGTGTTGCTTTGCGTCTCGTGGCTTTCACACGTCGGTGATTTGAAGCATCTGGTGGATGTAAGTTCGACTTACATACAGAGAGATTGGCCTATATGCAAAAAAGATTCTAACATCTATAGCACCACCGGTACTGATGCTGGATCTAACAGCACAAGCATTCACCTAACAGGCGCTATCTTGGCGTACGTCTCTTTTCTTTTATTCAAACAGTTAAGATCATAACTTGATTGTTAGCACAGGTTCTTTCTTAGCTATCCTTCTTTTCCATCCCATACAATACCTATGACTCTATATTGTTTTTTTTCTGGTCTGCTTACTGCAATATGCTTTTAACGTGCTGCCAAGGTAAGCTCTCTGGTTTATTCTTACTTTGACTGTCTGCGTCCTTTATGATACTGTTTACATACTTATAGTTCACTTGAATTTACTGTTATGTAAAGGTGATGTTAGGAACAGATATGTAATAAACCGGGAACCGGAGTCTACAGTAACAAAAATTCTGCTTACTACTAAGTAGAATAGCGAAATTGAGTTCGCATTATAATAACGTAAGTTATTAGGAGGAAAATTAAATTTGTTAGGAAAGGTATTTGAGAAAAATTTTTATGCAAAATGCTCAGTTTTTCTCGTTAGCGCCCCAACGAGCCCTTTTACGCTATTTTCCATAGGCACTGAATTTAATTGCCATAGCTATTAGGGGCTACCCGCCTCGGTGATCTAGTGGGTATGGTGACTGACTGCTAGCTGACCCGAAGGTTGCAGTGGCCGCATTTCGATGGAGCGAAAATGCTAGAGGCCCGTGTGTTTATATTTAGGTTTTAGAACCCCAGGTAGTCGAAATTTCCGGAGCCCTCAATTACAGCGTTTCTCATAATTGCTTCTTATGCTGCTTATTGAAGTTCTTGTGATTAGATGGCAACCTGTTAGCTGGTCGGCAAGCAGAGCAGTGACTCCCATCAATTACAAAAGCGACAAGCAAAAACCGCTGTCCCCGAAGTCTATAAAGAGCTGTAATGTTAAGCAGGTGAAGCAACGCCAATAAGTTGTTTCGAAATGAAACTATCATACCTTGAGCAAGAAGCGCAATACATTTGAGATACTAATAGACATTTCATTCAAATGAAACCAAATTGGTCGCATTTAATGAATGTTCAGACGAACATGTTTGTGCATAAGAGTTTAGTGCTACATCATATAGATATATATTGAGAAACTTGCGAATGTATCGAAGTATCTTAAGATACAATTGGAATGTATCGTATCGCATACAATCAGCGTTGTATTATCTTGTATCTGTATCTCAAATACTTCTCCCCTGAGTATCTTGTATCGTATCGCGATACAATTTCAAAGTATCCTAGCCCAACCCTGTATGTAGCTCACTTGTATGCACATGGTGGTCATATTATAGGAAGATTTCGTTAAAAATCTTGAAAAGTATCCTAGATTGATTCCTACTTGGCTCAAAATAAAGTTTACTTTTGACGACAAAATTGTGCCGTTACCCACTTCTCGCGAGTTTTAGCGTTTTTAGTCGGAATACTGAACCTTCAATGACTTAATGAAAATTTTTATAGAAATTTGTTGAGCGTGCCTTTAGATACATGGATACATGGCGTGATGTCAAACAAGCTTTACGGATTCATTTCATTTGATTTTATTGCACCCTCAAGGCTGAAGTAGTACAATAGGACAAGCCCAACTACCGTTTCATTGAATGAGCGCGGACAAAAGAAGTATTGGTGTGGTGTTTTTTTTGTAGCGTAAATAAGCATGAGAAATAAGCATCGGCTTCGCTGTGTATCGAGCACTGCGCGGCTTAGTGAAAGTTTTGAGCCACTTTTTTTTCTTTTCTGTCGATGTAGTGATCCTCCCCCTGCCCCCCTCCGAAAGCTTTATGCACCTAACGTGGTTTCACGCTGCCTTCATGATCGAAGGTACTGCAAGCTTTCTCCATCTGACGTGTCATTGCAGTGCAACCGGGATCGGCCCACCTATAACTAAGCGGCGATGTCATCGCGTAATCATGTGAAGTCACGTTGTGTGACATTGTGCTGACGACATGGTGACGTCAATATTACGTCACAAGTTCACTAACAGGTTCATTGTATGTGGCATCATGATGAAGTGATGTGGTGATGTCATGACATGATGATTTTTTTTGCAGAGCTCGTGTTGACGCCGTCGCCGCTGGTCGACACAGAGGACCAATTTTCACGGTTGATATGAGGCATATAAGGCTTTTACCTTAAAAGTATGACACTCATTGGTGTCAACACAGCAAGCCGAGGACGTCTCTACTATCTTCATTGGGATTGACATATGCAAATGCCACATAGGGTTGACAGTTTTACTTTTATAATTCATTCGGTTAAAAGAGATGCATGAAGTATAAATACTTACAGCTTTTAACCAAAAGAAGTTGCGTTTTTTTATGGTTTGAAATAACGCCAATGATACGAGCCGGATGTGTTGTCAGTGCCGTATTCGAGGCTTCAAGACAAGGCATATATGTCGTAGGGCTTCGGACGGGTGGCTCCATTCATAGGCCATAGCCAGAACCCAACAACCAACTATTCGGCGCCATCATGACGACAGAAAACTTAAGGAGACTTTGTAAATTCCAAGTGTGTTCGGCAAAAGCCTGTGGCCATTCGACTAAATATATGCCATGGTATCGGAGAAATCCACATTCTTACGCCGCTGACGGACGCCGCCGCTGGACGCCACCGCCGCGTTGCGCAACAGTTCCGGAACGCGCGCTGGAAGGAGAAACGTGCAGCTGTTGTTACGGGCCACTGTGCCATCACGTGATGCTGAGAGAGTGTGAGGGGGAGAGGCCACAGCTGGCAACATGCCAGGCACGGACGGACGGACGGACACCGCGAGCATGAGACATTAAAGGCTTGCGTCTTAATACGTCGATGGAGACCTGTTAGTCATAACACGGCACATTGCTTGCTGCAGCGCGGGAGAACTGATCACTTACAGTCTGTTTATTACCGACCACTCTCAGTTTCGGGTTGGGCGAGCTCCGAGAACGACAAGCCGCCGAGTACGTCTGACACCACCTGGAGTGCGCAACGTGAATTTATCTGGTTACAGATAAATTCACATTGGTCAAGTTTATCCTACATAATTTTCTAGATAAATGGCAAGGTGACTAGAGCAAAATGTATCTTAATTGAGAGCGGGAATGACAGATACCCGGATAGAAACGCAGTACTTCATGCATTATTTGCAACGTGGTAGCAAAGACGATAACTAATATGTGCTTTTACACGGTATCATTTTACGAGAAAAATACTTCATCCTTTCCAAAAGGACAAAGTCGGCGCTCCACTTTCTCCTCTCCCCCACCCCCCGTCCTATTTCAGGAAATGTATTTTAAGCCACTGTTTAGCATACCTTAGCAAACTTCATCCTTTGTCTCCACGTCACCGTTGATTGCCTTGTTGACAAGGTCTTCTACTATGTAGTTCAATATTTGGTCGTGTCCATCATGCATGCAGTGCACCTACCAGGCGCAACAACGTGGCTTACTGACGTTCGCTTATATTGCTACACTTCTATTTTCAGGCGCGCGCCTCAATAACGCAGTTCCGCGTGAAATATGAGAACATTCAGAGGCTCCTTTCAGTACATCTCATGTACGAGAAACTGCGTAAAAGCTGCCGCATCTACCTTCTCGTGCTTCATGGGACCGTATAAGTAAGTAAACACTAACTCTAACAGATCTCATTCAGTAGCGAGGAACTAATGGGGAGCCGTACAAGAAAAAAAGCACTGATGGTGCTGTGACGCCCTGTATGGTGGCGGTCGCAGATAGAGTGAATTCAAAAGGCTGTGAGCATAGCTGTGGGCCAGTGCATCAAAGGGAAGGCATCAGATGACAATTCGGCAAAGCGAATGCACCATAGAAATATGCGTGCGATCTAATGATACAACAGAACTGAAGCTTGTGTGGACCGAGTGCATCCCCCATATAAATTTCACCGCAATGCTTCCTTTAGCCGTTTCACCCTACGACCGTGCATAGATGTGAACTAGGAGCTTGAGACGAACCTCTGATGTAACACTCTTTCTTTGACCCCTCTTTTCATAATTTTTAAAATATCTTGTTTAGGCTGATCACCCTACCGAACGCTTCTTGCGCCAGCATCTTGCACGGGCCCTATACTTTTCACAAAACACAAATTTTTCGTTAGCTGACTGTCATACTCCCTAGGTCGCACTCTGTGTACCTTAGCGCTGTCGAAGTTATTATATCTGGCGAGCACCATATAGTATTGTTCATATTTTTTGGAAAGCGATAAAATATTCTGTATGGCGAAGGAAAGCCGGAATCAGGTTATTGAAGCGATTGCTTTTATTTGTGAAAAAAAAAATGCGCACGGCGAAGTAGTAACTGCGCTATTGGAAATCTTACGCAAAGGCAACCAGCCATTTTTTAAAATTCGATGCGCAAAGAGCCGGCATCGTTGCTGTCATACAATTAGAGCCGCAATAACATTCTCAAGACACTGAAGTCATTTTCTCAGGGAAAGCGAAGGCATCGAAACGCAGCAGAAATCTTAGTCACGGCCTGTTAGGACCGGGCGTCTCTCGTGTGCAATCTTAAGCGGGGGAAACGCGCCCCTAACCCAGGGGTCAGGAAGGCTGTTTCTGCACAGTGAAAATCACGCTGCTATACGCATTATATGGTGAATTCCATTGGCGGATTCGGAGTGGCCGACGAACTCTTCACCGGAGCAAGCCACTCACGCGGAGAGCAACCGAGGGAAATCTGCCAATGGAACATAAGCGCCCTCGCCAGAGCAAATGGTAGGGAGAGCTAGAGTACATCTGTTTCGCAAGCGCCCAGCATCCCTCGCGTTTCGCGCTGTTTTCACCTTCACGGGCGCGAGCGGAGAGAACGGGCGCGATCGGACAGCGCATTGCATCGCGCACGCGGTACGCCACGCTCTGCGCACGCGCGGGGTCGCGACTTCCCGTCGAATACGCCGCTTTTCGCGGAGTAGAGAGAGCTGCTCCGTGGAGTGAATCTGGCGGCGGAGCTGCTCCAGATCTGCCAATGAAACATATAGGGAGCGCTCTCAATCTGCCAATGGAACAGAATTGCTCCGAATGGAGCAGAAGAACTACTACCAGAAGTGCTCTGAATCTGCCAATGGAATTCACCAATAGACATGAACACGTCGGTTGCCCAGCCGAAGCTTTGCGCTGGTGAATTTATCGTCGTAAATTGCTCTCGTCGCAAAGCGCCAAAAACACGTCTCGCCGTATACGCCAGCGAGCATGGTATTAGAGCACGCAATCTTCAGCGTTATTAGGCAGTTTTAGAATAGCGTACGCAGAGCTTTGAGTTCGCTTTTCGAGCAACTGCGCATGCGCCCTACGCTAACCGCTTGCGGCTTGCCGTTATGTGATGGAAATAGCGGGCCGCAAACGCTAGCGCCAACTCAGCGAACGCTATTCTAAAACTGCCTATTGCATCAGCAGTAGCAGGCAACCGAAATACCAACCATGTATGCAACGCAATTTCTGAACTGGATCACTTATTTTACGTACCGTTTCCAATCACAAGCAGTTGTGTTGCTGAACACTGGAAAGTCGCCGGCGTCACCGTCAAGCTGGCTATCGCCATGGGAGACCCACTAGCGCTGGTAGTATCGCTTGCACCCAACTTTGTCTGGGATTGTATGGGGAAAATAACAAAATACTTCAAACGAACCGCTGTCTTCGTTTCTTTCTGGTCGACGAATAGAGATCACCTAACTAACACGCACATATACTCGCTTACAAGCTTCGATGTGCACCTGTTGCAACGGAACGATGCCATCGCTGTTTACTGGGAAAAGAAAACGTGAAATCAAAAACAAAAAACCAGAATACTCGAAAGAGCAACACTCGCAAATCATTTACGCAATGATCTTTCTCACTTACAACGCAAACAATCTTGAACGTAATACCTATTTCTTTTCTTTTAGGGGCGAAGCTCCTTAGGGTGTGGGTCCTTCCCTCCTCTGTGGTAGTAGTAGTGTGTATGTAGCCAGCTCTAGTTTAATGAATTGCTCACTAGATGGCGTTTCATGTATTTCTTAGAGTTGCTGTTCAAAGATGACAGATGGCACTTGTATAATTCGAATGGCGCATGTCGTTGGATGCCTGCGATCGTAAAAGGCGCTCGCTCTTGGCGCAGTTTCTCTTTCGCTCGGAGCCGCCAGATGGAGGCAGACAAGGCTCTCACTCTTGGCGCGCTTTTTCTTTCGCTCGGAGTCGCCGGATGGAGGCAGACAAGGCGCTCGCTCTTGGCGCGCTTTCCCTTTCGCTCGTCGCCGGATGGAGGCAGACAAGGCACTCGCTCTTGGTGCTCTTTCTCTTTCGCTCGGAAGCGTACGCTTTCCCTGCATTTCACCGATCACAAAGCGGTGATAATGAAGGGAGGACGTAAGCCAACAGTACAATAAAAGTTTGATGTTTAATGTATACACGGTGTTTCACACTCCTTATATGATGTACTGGGCGAATTTCACGGAAGAGTTTCACGGTTTACCGATGATTCCCTCCGGAGCTTCGCCCCACTCATCATCATTCACCCCGTGGATATGCTGTGATTTTTTTTATGTTTTCTTTTATGCTACGTAGTCTACAAATCTACGTGTTCGCGAACTACATGCAGACGCGTAGGAAAAATGTGAGTGCTTCGGTTGCGTAGAGGAAAGGCGCTGGTCGCCGATGGGAGCGGACGCATCTCACGTCGGCTCCGTCTTCCAAGAATGATTCCGCAGTGATTATCAGTCATTCACCCTATGCATTTTTATAACAACGCATGCGGAAAGTCACCAGGATTCTACTGACACCGCAATGCACGGTGCAAAACGACTTTTTTGCCCAATTCGAGAGGTTTTCGACCGCGCCCGACCGGCTCGACGCTAACGCTAGCAAGCTACCCGAGGAGACATGCCGAGTGCTTTTTCTGACGCGGTCGCTCGCATTCTCCAGTCTTTCGTCCCTGAAGTTCGCGCTATTTAGCTGTTCAAACGGAGCACCACCAACTAGCCCAAACTTGCACCTTGCTAAACGATGGAGGTCTAAGTGAACGGGGAGGGCACCTCCCTCGAAGAGTTTGGGCACCTCCCTCGAAGAGTTTCTAGAGTGCGCCGATTGGTGGACCGTCAGATCCAAGACCCCAGTTAACCGTGCGAACGCGCAGAGCACAACAAACCAGAACGGAGCCCACTTTTGTACCGGCGAGGGAGCGGACGGCAACCGACAGCGTTCGCGTCAACAACAGCATAACGTCAAGCAGCAAGTTATCAGGAACAGCAAAATGCCAGTAATCCCACAAAGCGATTTCGACATCGTGACACAGCCACGAGGAGGCCTCGACGAGGCAAACCACCGCCACCCCTACCAGAGACCGGCCTGGAGAGACGCGAGCGGTGGCTGCTGCTTCGCCTGCGGACCGGCAGCGCTTGGCCTGCGGCACGCATGTTTTCCAAAGGTCGCTGCTCATCGCTTGCGTGCCGCAGATGCGGCGACGACGAAATGCTGGAACATATAATTTGCGCCTGACCTGCACTGACCACTGAACGACGCTTGATGGCGCGCCGCTATCGCCTGCTCGGTCTCCCTGCGACAACGGTGGAGTACTTCCTTTTTCCCGCACGGTCAAAGCTACAAGCCCTGCGAGCCTTCCTCGAGTTTGCGGCTTCTGCGGACCTCGCCGCCTTATAGCGAACGCTTTGGCTTCGTGTTCCCGCCTTGACAAGACACTCTCACCACGCTACTCACTCCTTTCTATCTTCCTTTCTTCTATCATCTTCACTTCCCCTTCCCCATCCCTAAGGGCGCTGAGCCGTGCCCCCACGACGGGAGGCAGAAAATAGCGCCCCTTTTCATTTCTTCTTTCACGAACCACTCTCTCTCTCTCTCTCTCTCGACGTTCCGACCACCGGATCCGTGCGCCTCGTATCGGCCATTTACTGGGCTGCCAACGTGCTGGTGCATGAAGCAGGGGAAGACACGGTCTGCTCAAACAACCACCAAAACATCATAGTCGTGAGTACACTCCCCCCTACTCACGCCGCTAAGTACAGACAATTACATGCCATCATCGTCGGCGACCGCCGCCACGAGGTCAGTGCGTACGAGACGGTCCCCCACGACACGGTGAAGAGAATAACCAAGGAGATCTCGTTGTAGGAGCACACCAAGTCCATTCACACCAACATCGTTCACGCACGCAACCCTCAAGACCTGGCAACCATACGGCTCAGTAACACCATGTGGCATTTGAATGACTTCGAGTGCCCACCTACGTCAGGTACGGCGGCGCCCTCTTTCGCTTCGTCCTGCATTGCAAGCAAACTGACATGTGCCACTGCTGCGGGAGACTTCGTCACCGCGTGCCCAAATCCTCAGGACAAAGTGTGCCGTGGTTGTGACGCCTCTAACGCAGGCCCCGATCACCAGTGCTCCCCCCGTCGCTAGCTGCGCGAGGGCACACACATAACGGCGAATTGCAACTGCCGAGCAAGGCACAAGACTCCCTATGTCGTGACGAAGAGGCAATGGGAATGACGCAGGGCCACCGAGGAGGCGGAGGCCGCTGCCACCACCGGCAAGCCCCGCTTAAGATCAAGGACCCGCAGTCCAAGGCCGCTCCCGGAATGGGAGCCGCACCCAGGGGCCCCGGCAGCAGCAGCAATGCCGGGCTCGCCAGAGGCGTACACCAAGACCACTGAATCGGTGAGCTTTGAAGACGCGGTCAAGGGGAAACAAGCAGCGATCGCGGAGGCTGGCGGCAAAACACCCGCTAAGATGGAGACGGAAGGAAGGAAGAAAAGAAGAGGAGAGAAAGGAGATAACTCAAATAACACAGGCGATACAAACGATGGAAAGACAGATAGAACACATGCAAGCACATATTCGCGCAAAAGACGCACTCATGCAACAACTCCAGTCCGCCGCGAACAGCGAGACTGATCCAGAGTAAATGCAGGAAGCACAACCAATAGAGGACGATGAGGTAGAAGGCCTTCATACTAAAGGCACACCCGCTCCCCCACCTTTACAAAGACAGCATGTCTCAAGCGCACGCGAGTAGCCATACGCGACTAGCGACTCGCAGCCCTCGAGGGTCGGTTAAGCGGTCTAGAGGAAACTATCACCGCGACCATCACGCGTACCATCCAGCAGAGCTTTAAAGCGTTGACCTCAGACTGTGGAGATGAGAAGCTGCTAACAGCACGCCGGAGACGTCACATAGCGCAGCGGCGTTACACATGTGGCACCACATGAACATGGCCCGGCACCCATAGAAACAAAACACGCAATATGGCAGTGGAACCGTAGAAGTTAGCAAAACAAGCGAGCACACCTAGAACCGGACCTGAAAGCGATTCTCGAACGCCCAGAGGTCATCATATTGCAGGAAACGAATGACCCCGCCAAACAATCGTGGTACCAGTCTATAACAGGCAAAGTGGAGAAATCAAACGTCACCACGTTGGTCAAGTGAGCGCACACAGCTATCGAACACGACACCCATGTCAGGGACATTGAAAATGTCTTCGTAGAATTAATTCCACCACGCATTATGCCCGACAGCATCTCCGTACTCAACGTCTACAGCAGTGCCAGATGCCACGAATGCCACGTCCTCTTCAAACGAGCATTCGACTTCGCCCAGGGGCAACAGCTCTTCACTGGGGGCGAACTCAACGCGGTGCACACGGCTTGGGGTTACAAGCACGATCACCCGAGACGCAGGCAATTGTGGGCAACGGCACAACACGCCGGCCTCGAGCTTGTCCCTGACCCCGCGGCACCAACAAGGCAGGACAATAGCGTCAGCACCGACACGACGCCGAACCTTACTTTTACATGCAACACACGCTAAGTCATTTGGACGAGCACCACGCAAGACTTGGGTAGTGATCACTACATTATTTCTATAGTAACAGAAGGTGGCCCGCAGGAACACAATGCCGGTCGCCCAATAAAGATCACCACTAGCTACGGGAAAATCGTGACAAGCCGCAGGCTGAAACATCAAAGACATAGAGCATTGAACCGACCTCAATCGGGACATCAAGCGCGTGACGCAAACGATCCCGTCGACAGCTGGGCTTGAGAAAATAGACACCCGGTTACTGCACATGCGGCAAGCCAATACCCAGCTGCAGCACCGTTGGAAACAATAGAGACACAATG
Source organism: Rhipicephalus sanguineus (assembly GCF_013339695.2). NCBI lineage: Eukaryota > Metazoa > Arthropoda > Arachnida > Ixodida > Ixodidae > Rhipicephalus > Rhipicephalus sanguineus. The sequence goes on along the minus strand of NC_051177.1, from coordinate 61,175,959 downwards.
GGAGACTGCGAAAACGGACCGGGCAGCTGAACAAAGAGATAGAAAACCACGCGCTTAACCTGCAAAAACTACAAACGGAAGACAAATGGGCGGAGATGGACGGTCAACTCACTACGAGTCACGCGTGGCGAATGCTGCGGTACCTAATGGATCTCGCAACACGAAGACCGCACATAGGCAACGCATATGCAAAATCATACACGCTTACAGGGAACAGAGCAAGATTTCCTACGGGAGGCGGCACTCCGTTACATATCCCAAACGCCACCGCAAGTACATCCGGACTACACGGGAGAAAGCAACGTCACTCTGGACGCGGATTTCTCCCTTGTCAAAATCGAGACAGCCCTCGTCAAACTCAACACCAAGTCGGCCCTAGGCCCCGATCGAATACCCAACAGGGCACTGCGCAATCTCCATTACAGATCGATTAACTATCAGAATACATCAACGACTGTTAGGTGCGTGGCAAGCTACCCCATCAACGGAAAGAAGCACAGGTCATACTTATGCGGAAACTCGGCAAGAAATTAAAGCTGGAGAACCTGCACCCATCTCCCCCACGTCCTGTGTAGGCAAGTTGATGGAGCATGCATTTCTAAATGGACTCACGGATTACCGCGAAGACAACGAACTCTTACCACACACCATGATTAGGTTCACAAGACATCTGTCCATGCACGACGCCCTTCTGTAAGGGAAACAGCAAACCATGGCAAATACTGGGGGCTTGACGAGAACTATTCTCGAACTGGACCTGAAGAAGACCTTCGATAACATTCGCCACGACGCCATGTTATCCCAAATAGACAAGCTGAATCTCGAACTGCGGACGTAGAACTATGTCCGAGACTTCCTCACGGGAAGAACCACACGCACGCAAGTGGGACAACTCGAGTTAGATGAAATCAACATCGGGAGCTCGGGCACCCCGAAGGGCTTGGTGATCTCGCCGATTCTCTTCAACGTCGTCCTGCTGGGGTTACCCGAAAGATTACATCGCATCGAAGGACTGTACCGCATGCTATACGCGGATGATACAGTGAAACCTCGGTGATACGATCACAGTTCATACGAGTTTCGGGGTGATACGAAATTTTCGTTGGTCCCGGCCAAGGCCCACTGGCCTGCAATGTAAAGAAGTACGGTTGTTGTGAGCCGATTTTCACCCAGCGACGTTTGATACGAAGGTACGCTACCGCCCAGGTACGAAGAGGTGCTGTCAGCGCTGTCGCGGAAGACGCGCCAAGCACGTGCGAGCGCAGGAACGCAAGCGTGGACATGCGCGTCGCACCGCCAAATCGTCAGAGTCACGGTGTAAGAAAAAAGTCACAGTTTCGCCGCAAGGGCAAAGCAATGAATGCGATAGCAAGAAGTTAATGCTATACGAAGTGAGGCTCGCCAATGGATTCTCTCAGTTTGAACAGCGCTCCTGTTGCAAAGGCGGCCGAAGCAGCGAAGGAAACTAGCGTGCTTCAAGTGTCGAGCTGTGACACTTGATAGTTCGCGCTCATCTTCTGTTTGTTCGTTTAGCGGCGTCCCTTGAGCTCGAGTGGCTTTCGTACGCTCCGTAACATGAGCGCGGACATCACGGTGAAAGCGTAAAACATCCCTCTTCCCCTCACCACGAGAAAACCGCGTGAGCAGACAGCGGAAGGGCAAGGTTCTCCCTGCGCAGAAGCCGCTGCGCCGTGCTCCCGACCGGGCTGGAGAAATTAGGCGCCTTTTCCTCTTCAAACCACTACCACCACCACCTGCGCAAATATAAGAAGAAGCGAGCGAGCTCGCCGACGACTTTTAAGTGCGCCCGTCGCGCTCCTAGCGCCATCTCGCTGGTAATGAAGAAACGCTTATAAGCGCCTGCCGTCTCTGAGTCCGTCCAGTGATAAAGGGTGTGTATATAACGCTCGCCGTTAGCGACGCGGAGGATCTGTGTTTCGTGGCGTAGTGGTTAGCGCCACTGGCTGCGGAGCAAGAGGTCTCCGGTTCGATTTCGCGCTTCTGAAGCATTTTTCTGAATTATTTTTCTTTCAGAATTTTATATATATATACATATTTATACATATACGGTGCATGACGGCGGCGACGGCGACGGCAAAATTCAGCCGAGACTGTCCATATAATTGCTATCGCAATAAAACACTTTTCTTACGGTCAGAATAAACCTTCAGAAACGCGTCACGGCCTCTGAGATTGTGTGCGAGGCTCTTATGTGCCTCCGTGTGCCTTCGCGTTTAGATTACAGAGGACATTAGCGCCATGCTTCTTCTTTTCTAACGCGTCGACGCGGGCTGCTGTCGTTGTACTGTGTTTACACGTGCCTGTTTCGCTCATAAGACATCCTATGTAAGGTGTACGAGGAATGAAAGAAGGCCAGGACGGTCTTGGCGAAGGCGTCAAGCCTCACAACGTCAACATGCGTGACCTTTGAGGTCGCACTTGTGCGGGCACGTCCATAAATCTCCCCAAAAACATCAACACCTCAGTGATAACACAGGACCATGGTTATGTAATTTTGTGGCCTTGATCCATCGTGTCAAAGCGCTTTATTTGTTATTTCGCTGCAGTACTCCGGTTTCATGCAAAAAAGCATACTAAAATTTAGAAGGGGCTACTGCTGTCGCGGGTCAGAACGCACCTGGTTCGTTAATTAAAGACGCGCGTACGGGCCGTATATTTAAGAGGGCTGGTATGATGCCGACATCTAAAAACTTAACTGACAATCATTCAGGGTTCTTCCCGACGTTGCTGCGGCCCTGAAAAACAATACATGAAAATGTGCGCCAGCTTTCTTTTGTCGCATGCTAATCTTCCATGCTTTCTGATGATACGAATTTCGGATGATACGAATATTTTTGGTGGTCCCGTGAGATTCGTATCACCGAGGTTTCGCCAGTAAAACCTCGGTGATACGATCACGGCTCGTACGAATTTCGGGGTGATACGAGTTTTTCTGTAGTCCCGGCCAAGGCCCATTAGCCTGCAATGTATTGGAGTACGGTTGTTGCGAACCCATTTGCACCCCGCGATGTTTGATACGAACGTACGCTAGAGCACAAGTACGAACAGGTGGTGCCCGCGCTGTCCCGAAAGACGCGGCAGTCACGCGCGGGCATGCACTGTACGACCATCAACGGTACGTCGTTGCCTCCGAGATAGTGCGCGCGAATGTTGGAGGCCTTTAGGCGCCTTCGCGTTTAGATTACTGATGACGTTGACGTCGCGCTTTTTTTTTCCGGCGCGTTGACGCGTGCTCCTGTGCTCGAGGCAGCAGCGTCTTTGTACTGTGTTAACACGTGCCTGCCACGTCAATGCAAGCCGTGTCCCCGCAATCAGACGTTCTAAGAAACAAGACTGAAACTTGGGCTGCGGGTCCGTCATGAAGTCCCATTAAAGGTGGACGAAGACCCCCAGAGGCGAAGCGGACGGTCTTGGCGAAGGAGCTTGGCCTCTATCTATCGTGTGCAAAGCGCTTCTTAGTCACTTCCGCCGCACTACTCTTGTGTCATGCAGAAAAGCGTAGTACGATTAGGAAGGGGTTTCTGGCGGTCAAGCGTCACAACACATCCGGTTCATTAATTACACACGCGCGCACGCACCGTATATTTACGAGTACAAGTATAATCGCTGAAGTCGACAAACTTTACTGGCAACCATTCAGGGCTGTTGATGACGTCGCTGCGGCCCTGAGAAACACTAAATCAAAACGTATGCCAACTTTCTATTGTCGCATACTAATTTTTCATGTTTTCTGGTGATACGAATTTCGGATGATACGAATATTTTTGGTAACCCCGCGAGATTCGTATTACCGAGGTTTTACTGTATCATGGCCTTCTCACGCTGTATTTCTCGCTTGTAGTCCAACAGACCAACACGCGCCGTACCGCTTTGCTTCGACAGTTTTTCTTTCTTCTGACATACATTTCCTTATTTGCGCAAGGCTCGGTGCTTCCAGCACACCATTTTCTTTCTTTCTTTTTTGGTGGGGTTTAAAGCGGAACTTTTTGTGACTAGGTTCTGGAGGATCGCGCCCGCGGACACAAGACGCGTAGAACAACAATTATCGGCTAACCGATCAACTCCACTGATCCAATGTGCTTGCACTGGAAAAATGGACATGGCGTAAAAGTAAGCATGAAGATGCATGATTTCGTTGATATGGCAGAATGACATTAATAATTTAGTATCAAAGTCAAGACCACTTGTATAAGAAATGAAGGTCATTCTATTTCTGTACTTCCGAAACATCTTGGTTTCTTATTTACTACAGGATTTCACTTTGAGACCACCGTTGGCCGCCATTGATGACATAACATGCGCCATGAGCAAGAGAAACAACGAGGTCTTTCAGTGTATGTCTCTTTATCCAATAGGTATAGACAATAAGGATAATATATGAATTCACTATACCAACATTCAATATAACACACCCAGCATGGTCACAGCTTCGCTTCCTTATATCTTCACAGTAGTGGAGGTGCTCTGAATCTTCGCAGTTTCCTGGGAGATGAAATACGACAAAATGTATGCCATAAATTATACCACTGTTATTAAAAGTCGTTCTTCAATGGTCAGTTGGCAGCAAATACGACGGGCTTCCGCAGTTTTGTGCTTCGAATGTCCCTTACGCAAGCGCTTTCTCTCGAGCTGATTCAGGGGGCTCTAAAGCTTGTTGAGCCCCACAATCGACGTCCATAAACTTCTGGTTTGGAAACGTTCTGGTCTTTTCAAGTTCTTGATTTAGCTAAAAAAGCACTGCGCATTCGTTTTTTCCCTACAAAACTTTAATGAGGCCTTTTTATAGCTTTGATGACTGTAATGCGATCTTTACCCTGTGTCCTTTTTATCAAAGAACTCCTTTCAAAATTGGTATTAAGCTTCGTGGTGAAAATATCTCTCTAGTATATCTGAACAAGGCCGAACATTATTGGGGCTATTAGTAAGTGGTCGCCGCCGCTACCACTGTACTTCTCCTTCGTGCTTCCCTGAATATAGGAGGGGGGGGGGGGTCGTCGGCTACTGTTGCATGACGTCAACCTCTTATCCTTACTATACAAGTTTATTTCAATTACCACCCATACGAATCATCGCGCAGAGAAGCATCTTGACGTTTCTCTTCTAAATTTTGGAATTACAAGCAACAAAATGTATCACGAAACTTTAAGCAACCTATCACACAGACCAATATGCTCACTCGTAATGCCGAAACAATGAGAAAAGGTCAAAATTATACATCCTGGGCGTTTAGTGGATGAGTATATTTGTGTTGATGGGTTTAAAACCATCTTTGTATCAATTTGCACAATAAATTGTTCATAGTCTAATCATCGCTCTGACAAAACGCTTTGAAAGAGTAATCGAGTTCAGAGGCAAATGCATCGATGAAGCGTGTTGCCTTTTTTTTACCACTGCTTTCATTATTCGGTCATATGCATTAGGACTAGAGCTGTGCACGGGCCGTATTTCCGAGCCCGAGCCCGGCCCGGGCCCGCTGACTTTATCGAAGGCCCGCCCGAGCCCGACGGCAAAGGGCTGCGAGCCCGCCCGGCCCGGCCCGACGTACGAAAACACAATCCCGGGCCCGGCCCGGCCCGACTTTTTGAAGGTTCGCTGCGAAAACAAAACATCGTTTTCCGGTAATTTGGCATTTTATTGAGCATATCAAATATGATCAAACGACACACGACGAACAGTCTCTAAGACGGCCTCATGCCAGCAACGACGGAGTTCGCTCGCCATAGCCGTCACGTGTATGGGGTATGCCCATGCAAGCATCAGCTTGCACGAAGGCGATCTACGTCGGGTCGCTCGTCGCTGTCGCGTTTATTTTCACTCATATGGGATTTGGCCTTAAAGGCCAACTCCGGCGATTTTTTGGCAATGTCAAAGTAATGGTGCTTTTATATTCCTGAGACGCTCCTGTCACGGGTCCGATAGCAGAAACACTCGGCAAATTGGAGAATAACTTTAAATAAGCAAAAAAGCGCAACACCGAAACCGAAACCCAACCGAGCATACTGTCTTCGCGTGTCGTATAAGGGGTTACAAAACCGGAAATCATGCAAGGCATGCCGGTCCCGCCAGCGCGTAGTATGAAAGCTGCGAAAGCGGCGAAGAGCAGACGCTCATTTGAAAGGTGACTCCGTCGGAAATCTTGTGTGTGACTGACCGTGTCACGTGCACAAGCTGAGCTGTCGGACAATGGCAGCTGCGATTCCGACGCATTTGGAGGCCAACTGTAATGGCCATTCCTCTTCGATGAAGTGGAACACACCTGTTTAGCTCTTTGCTTGTCTGGTTGCACATTCCACCGCCAGATGGCACCACCTGTCCAGGGAGCTCAAATTTGTGGGGCCGTGATCAGAAAATGCTATCGCTGAGAAGTTCGCGGACTAACTAAAGCTTCTTAATATTGCTATGGGAAGAGTGCATAAGTTTGGCAATAGCGGCGTTCAACATCGCGTTGGTACGACCGAAGGAATTTAATATAGGCCAAGTATGAGCCACCTTTCGCACCATTAGGTTATGTTGTTTCGCACGATGCGAAGCTCACCGTATACCGATATAGGCCCGGTCACGGTGCATCCTGTATATGCTACGGGGTGTGTTTCCGTGGTGTTCACGCATGTGCATTCTTTAGCCGGTACGGTATTACCGTACTTTCCGTGCGGTAAACCGGCATTGCTAGCTAAAACACTCTAATATAGAGACGCAGGGTAATCTAGTACTGCCGATCTACAGCTTCCTTTTGTTTATATCTTTTTTTTTATCGCGCGCCTGCTCTTCTCTCCGCTGTCCTTTCCATCTTTCTTTCCCTTTCCCCCTCCCCTTAGTGTAGGGTAGCAAACCGGATGCTACAATTCTGGTTAACCTCCCTGCCTTTCTCTCGTTTTATTATCTCTCTCTCTCTCTCTTAGGTGCGAGTGTTTCGTGACTGCCAACGGGGAATCGTGTGCAGCCCACAACGCGACACCACTTGCCACCCATCGCACGCATTACCACAAGGAACTGAAATTGACACGCCCAGCCAACGAAGCGCTCGCCAAACACTCGCGATTGTTGCCTTGCGGATAGCAGACGCTCTAGGGGCCCCTCGGTTCCGTCACTTCCGCTTAACAAAAATGACGTCCCGCACCCAATGTTGCCAATAATTTTGGGAAGCGAGGTGGGGAGAGTCGTGGCAATCAATAAAATTAATTTGCAGTGAATTTGCGTATCTCTCCTGTTTGTAATTTGGCATATATAACGGGAACGTGAAAAGGAACGTACCCAGCGAATTTTATTGAGATCCATGGACCTCGAAAAATCGCCGGAGTTGGCCTTTAAATCTAATGCGGAATAGTCGCTTGGTGCCGTCACTAGCTCAGGTGGCGGTACTTCTCTGTTTGTCGGAATGCAACAGAGGCAGTGCTTTACCTGCTCCCCTTTTGTTTCAAGTAGCGAATGGAAAGGAAAAGCGGTAAAGGGCGGTCGCGGAAAAGGCGCTGTGTGCGTTCTGGAAAACAATTCCCGCTCATTCTCTATATTTCGGGCTTGAGTCGGGCTCTGCTCCGGGCCCGAGCCCGGCCCGATAAAACTCCAAGTAGTGCGAGCCCGGCCCGGGCCCGAGGTGAAAATACGTCGGCCCGCCCAAGCCCGGCCCGCGGGCCGGGTCGGGCTCGGGCTTTCGGGCTACCCGGAGCCCGTGCACACCTCTAATTAGGACATCTCATGCCGAACTTAGCTATTTTCTCACACTTCATTCGCCGAGCTGCCTATTCAGTCTATGTAGTCCTTTTCTACGCGCTCCTTTCTTTCTTTCTAGTAGCAACGCTAACTACGAATTCGGAAATCCTGTGGATTTAAAGCGGTCAATAAATTTATTACCCGCATTCATTCAACACCAGAGTAATGGTCCTTTTCTCTATACCGTGCTTTAGTTATATTAGCCGGAAAACATCTGAAACTGCGCAATCATTTTAATGCAAGTAATGAATTGGGGACTACTATAGGCAGGGCACCACGAAGCTCTCCAGGAAACGCGGTGTGACGTCAGTCCTTGCCAAGTCTCATCACATGCTCGGTCAACCGACTATTACTACCCCTCGATATGATTATCAGGCGCGCCGCAGTGGAAGGTTCCGGAAATTTCTACAACCTCACGATCGTTAACGTGCACCTAAATCTAAGTTCACGGGCCTCTGTTATTATTCCTCCATCGAAACGGGTCAGCAGCCAACCACAGGTTAAACTGTAGAGCTCGAATGTGGTAATTATGCATGACCGCCATACGTGTGCCGGTTTCTGACTTTGTTTGCTGCATAACTGTGATCAAATGACGTAACGCACTGAATGAAGTTATCACATCGAATTTGCGGTATAAAGAGCCCTATTCCTGTATTAATGCAAGCCCCTATGTATGAGCTTTCTCGGGTCTACTTGGCCGGTCTCCCAATGTTAAAGCGCCGTACAGCATTGCGCTAACTCCGGGATCGGTCCACTTTTACGGCCACCTCGAATCACCCTTTCGTGTACCGACAAACGTCTTTCCACATATTCTACCAAACATGGCCTCACAGTACGAAGGTAACACCAGAACATTCGCTCCTCGTAGCCACTGAACGATATCACCGCGGGGTATCCGGTCGGTCAAGGAACCTCCCTGTCTGTCCACTTATTTGTACCACGGATGCGCGCAACATCGTTCTCTCCTGCTACAGCGATTCATGCAGTATTTCGCGCCGCTGTAGTTCCCCTAAATTTCAGCCGCTTTTTAAGTAAAGCTTGTATTGCCTCACAAGTGTTGGGGACGCTGTAGGTGTTACCACAAAAAACAAAAAAAAACATGGCACCCGACAGCCCAAAGGAGTGTGGCCCTCCAAAGTGCGTCGGTATTGCTTATTTGTGTGCGCCGTTTTCGAATACCTGATGCTCTCTCAATCGTGGGCCTGTCAGCAATCAGCCGTTAGTAGTACGGAAGTGTGACTTTTACGACGTCATCAAGATGACTTGTCATTTCGCGTTGCCGCATTTTATTGTTGGCATGACCGTTGTCGTTGCCTGTAGCAACTGTAGCGTTGCTAAGCACATGGATGACCGTCCGATTCCCGGCATGGAGGAAGGAAACAGCTAGGTCATAGCATTGTATAATGCGATAGGAAGGAAGGAAGGAAGGAAGGAAGGAAGGAAGGAAGGAAGGAAGGAAGGAAGGAAGGAAGGAAGGAAGGAAGTTAGTGTCACGCACGCACACGCCAAGCCTCGCTTGCTCCCGTTTTATTTATATAACAGGAGCTGGATGCGTGTCTTCTCATGTAGCGTGCCGTATTATCCCAAGAAGCACATACCATGTGCTGACATTCTTTTGTACGCGTCATACACTCGCTTATCGAGATGACAGAAGAACTTTCTCTTCGGCGGTGCTCCACTTGTCTCGTCTGCTAGTGTTCTTTCTGAGATTGGTGGTTGCTAACCCCGGCATAACTCCTGTCCTATTCTTGTCTCTGTGCTTATTCTTTTTGTCCCTAGAGAGCAACTCCTGCCTGTTTGCTATTGCTCTCCATTTTTTTTTTTTTTGCTATTACTGCGGAATAATAGGAGACAGCGCGCCCTTTCAGTGAGGCCTTTGTGCAGTTGGCCAGGAAGATAGGACACGCCGCCTTCATGACAGCCCGTAGCTTAATGTGACTACTTTTCCATATTAGGACAAATGCGGTGGCATAAAACTGAGAACAAATGGGCACGAGTAAAAGCAAACATGTCGGATGCGTATCGCGGTTGTCACCGGAGAAAATTACGAGAAGTGGTCGAACGATTCATCTCTATTTATGGTGGACACTACTCTTCAACGCCGCACTGTGGCTCGGCTACGTAACGCGCTTTCGATACGCCTCGCCCCTGCCCCTCCCGTAAGAAAAAACTAGAAAAAACAATGAAATCAAACACATGTGATTGTTGTTAGTTTTAGGTATATCTAGGTTTTTCTTCAGTAAACACGCATTTTTATGCAAGTCAAACTTAGACACCGATGCTCTGCATGCCGCGACTGTCACTGTTTCGGAAGTTTTTCTCGGGATCATGTTTGCGGCAAGAATGCGAAAACCCCCTGTTCAAGGATTTCTCATATGTTCCACTCTCCGTTTTCCCCTTAACTTCTCCATTATTCGGACAAGCCATCATGAGTTACACTCGCCCCGTAAGCGATACTGCGAGGAGATTCAACAGAGGAAATGAAACTTCAAGATCTCCATTGGCAAATACGATCGTATGACCTGAGGTTGGCTCTGGCAAATGCGCCATTCGCTTAGTTATAGATAACTTCATCGTGGCATTTCTTCTGACACTGACGTTAGCGTTCGAGGCTGTGACTACGTGAAGGCACTTCAGATAGGAGGAAATAGCCGGGGCAAGGATTTTTTAATTAATTCTGGAGAGGTCTGTCAAGAGCCAGGTAAAGTAAATTGCAGACAGTGTACCCGAGATCTCTTCCCGGAAGTGTCAGCCAGTGAGAGCATCAAGTGACTGTTTGACTCCCTACTAGCCTGGGCCGGAGTGTCTAATAGTGGGAATTAGTACATCTTCGACGAGTCATTCAGGTACATGAGGATGAGAAACGTTCTAGCTATGACTAGTTATCTAGTTTGGTTAAGTACAATAGAGAGAAAGTTGGGGCCTGACGCCTCCCGGGTTGAGAGTTTCTAACTGAATCATTGACTGTTCCGTCAAGATTTCCTGCTTCATCTCTCCGCCAAAATGACCCTTGTTAATTTAAAATAGCATGTTGATATATAATTCATCCTTCGTCAGATAGGTATATATACTTGTGAGAATCATACCGACTGCACACGCGACCCGTTCAAGATTCCCCGTTCAAGATGTTTACGCTGCTTCAGTGCTAATCGCATTAGCATCTGCTATATTTATGAGACGGTATCTGTTTTCTTGCGATGCTTTTATTGCGATAGTAATTATATGGACACTCGGCTGTTTTTATTGCGATAGCAATTATATAGACAGTCTCGGCTAGTTTTTGCCGTCGCCGTCGCCGCCGTCATGCACCGTGTATGTATAAGTATGTGTATATATATAAAAGTCCCAAAGAAAAAGCAATTCTGAAAAATGCTTCCGAAGCGCGGAATCGAACCAGCGACCTCTCGCTCCGCAGCGCGTGGCGCTAGCCACTACGCCACAAAACGCAGATCCTTCAGGTTGCTAACGGCGAGCGTTATATATTCACCCTTTACCGCTAGCAGTACTACGAGACGGCAGGCGCTTATAAGCGTTTCTTCATTACCAGCGAGATAGGCGCATTAAAAAGTCGTCAGACACCTCGCTCGCTTCTTCTAATATTTCCGCAGGGAGAACCTTGCCCTTCCGCTGTCTGCTCGCGCGGTTATCTAGTGGTGAGGGGAGGAGGGATGTTTCGACCTTTCACCGTGATGTCCGCGCTGATGTTACGGAGCGTACGAAAGTCCATCGAGCTCAAGGGACGCCGCTAAACGAAAAAAATTCACAGCATATCCACGGGTGTATGATGAAGAGCTTGGGCGAAGCTCCTGAAGCAATCATGGTTACACAGTGAAATCTTCAGTGGTTTCGCGCAGCTGTAATCAAAGTGATAGCCCTGTACATCATCAAAGACGTGACAAACACTGTACATATTTATACAAGGAATTTTATAAATCGTAAGTGGTAGCTAGACGTGGCTTCCGTTCCCCCTTCTTTATAACGGCTTTATGGTCAGTGAAGTGATAGATCGGTGATGGGTCGTAGTGGGATGTTTGCAAAGACGAAGTAGTTGGCAGTTTGCAAAGGTGGCTTCCGTTCCCCCTTCATTATAACGGCTTTATGGTCGGTGAAGTAATGGATCGGTGATGGATCGCAGTGGGATGTTCGCAAAGACGAAGTAGTGGGCAGTTTGCAAAGGATCGGTGATGGGTCGTAGTATAGGGCCGGTTACGCCTTACGCCGGACGCGTGACAAGGTTAGACTAAGAAAAGCTTCGCCCCTAAAAACAGAAGATGAGGACGAACTATGAAGTGTCACAGCTCGACACTTGAAGCACGCTAGTTTCCTTCGCTGCTTCGGCCGCCTTTGAAACAGGAGCGCTGTTCAAACTGAGAGTATCCATTGGCGAGCCTCACTTTGTATAGCATTACAGTTTCTTGCTATCGCACTCTTTGCTTCGCCCTTGCGGCAAAACTGACTTTTTTCCGTCGCCGTCACCGTCATGTCCCATATATATATATATATATATATATATATATATATATATATATATATATATATATATATATATATATATATATATATGGGTCATTCCTTGCCAAAAATTCCCACGTTTTCCTTGAAGTTCGAAACTCGTTCTGCTCGTTTATTTCTGTTGCGAAAAATTTTCCCGCCTATTTGTGAGAGTGTAGTTTTGCGCCGACTGAGCTAAAGGGCATCAAACAACAATTTTTTGCAAAGGAAGTTTATGGGATGCATTTGATAAAATGGTATTTCCAGCAAGCTAATGAAGTGATGCAACTCTAAAGATAATGACTTCTTTATGTATATCGACTTTTCAAGGGCTTTTCGCACGAGCAAAATTGAATAAAGTTGCAAAGTTTGATATTTTTTTCAAAGAACAAGGCAAACTCAAATGGTAAAAATGAATTATATACTGGTGGCCTGTTCAACATACTACAAAAGAAAAATAATTTAGTCGCTGAAGGTGTAGCAGATCGTCTGAAAAAATATTGCGACTATCACTTTTTTTTAGAAAAGCTCTGTATTCAGCGTCAAAAAAACTTGCCTTGGTGGTCGGACTAAAAATATGCGCGATACTTCATTTGAAAGCTCTATGTATTAGCTGAACATAGGGAAAATTACAAAAGGGTATTATTTTTTTAACTTGAGAAATATTTTTGTTTTTTTTTTGAAATTTTGTATCCCCACCAGTTTTCGCCGATGTAACTCAAGCGGCATGAAGCATTCGCAACGGCAACCTTCAGCCCATGCCCACTTACCTGGGAGGCAGACGTCAAACATGGTGCTGTCTATAAAACAAACCCATTTCCTTTTCCATTGTTTATTGTCAGCACCATGTTTGACGTCTGCATCACAGGTCAGTCCCAGACACTCTTTCGAGGTGAGACAACGTTAGGAGATCAATGATTGCTCGCCGCACAAGGACGGCACTCGGAGAAAATTATACAAAGCCTGTTAGAAACGTACTGTTTCTACTAGCAAGATTCGTCTGCAGCTGTTCGTGTACCGGAGTAACATAGCTTTCAAGAAAGTTTGTAATGAATTAATAAAGTGTTTCTTATTTCTTGAGACATCACCCGCACTCTCTTAACGCCCTCTGACCACGTGCACAATACCCAATCACCGGGTCGTTATGTGATATTCACAATGCTAACGTTTGTTTGTCTGTCTTAACAAGCGACTCAGTTAAAAACAACCGTAATGCGCACTTAAAGATGACTGGCTGTTGATTTCACCACCGTAGATATGATGCACTACTATTTCTCATGCCATTCTTAACCACTTCAACATTTCTACATATATATGAAAGTGCTGTAGTACTAAAACACAAAAATGGCGTCGAAAGCCTCGCCCAGATTCGCTAACATCCTGTTAGCGAAAGTGATGGAAAAAGTCTAGAACAGCTTGAAATTAATTGTATACAGCCGTAACGAGAACTTCCAGCATGCATGACTAACTTTACACGGCGGCTGTGCTGTCAAGAAGTGTATTGAATCTCTTAAATCACATTGAACATAAAAAGGAACACCGCCTTTGGGGCCTTTGGGGTCTTTCGGTTTCATGAACAGAGAGCGCATACTATTGCCACCCAACTGGGGTCTATTGAAAACAAGGGGTAACATTTTACGCTTCATACATTCCTTCCTGATAGACCATGCTATTCGCGTTCATTATGGAAACATTGTTAGCGAGCACAGTGACTCTGGTGGTATCCCACTGCTTTGGCAGCACACCTCAATGCATTGGACTGTTCCCGCACGGCAGTCAGAATGTCAATACATGCGGTGGACATCTCCATGTGGGTCTCTGGATGCAGCCACAATCGGCTGGCGCCCGAAAAGCAATTTGTCCTATCCGAGCTCATTCGTCAACGCTTGGCCTGTCATATCAGCAGAGAAGTCCTCTCTTTAGTCTCTTTCTTGGAGGAACATGAAAAGTTTCGTACAAGCAGCTGAACTTGGTAGGTCGTCCAATTAGACGTCCTACGAGCGTACGTTGCCTTCGTGACAACCTGTGCAACAGTCTATTATGCTGACAAGCTGTTGACTGAGTTTTGAGTTTCGGATACCTGCCATTTCGGACATGCCAAAAACGTGTGCGCCGAACTTTCTGTGCATTACGGATGGGTTACATTACCATGCTTCTGTCGCACACCCCATGGCAAGCGTTCTGTCCATTCGTGAGGAAAAGCTTGCCCGCTTTTGTATCGACGTATAAGCAATCGTGATTCTCCCTTTCTGGTGTGGTACCAATTTAGTTCTATATTGCCAGTAAAGCTAAGCTGAGTGTAATCAATGATGGTCGATTCCAGGAAAGATAAAAAAACGGTGTATATTTGATGTTTCCGATTTTCCTGATAATTTTGTATGTTGTGCACATATGACTGCACAGCACGAAATCGCAGTTCGTTTTCAAATAAAAATTTTGTTCAACGCAGGAAAATTCGAAAAGTGTCGCCGGTTGACGACGACCAATTTAAGATGACTGCGTTTTCGTAAATTCGCAATCATGCTGGCAGCTACTGAAGCTATATATTACAATTATCTTTCTTTTTGGCGGAAGTAGAAGTAAAGAGGAAATAGCTCTTATCATTTCATGAAATTCTGAGCAAATTATGTATTTTTAAAAATTCACGAAAAACACTGCGTTTTTGAAAATCAGTCAAATATGGGACGCTATGGCTACTTCTGTGAACATCTCAGCTCGTTCATATTTGCAGTATGAATAGGCCTTCATGTGAATAATGAACCTCTGCATTTGTATTTCTCTAATAATTTTCAAAGTAGTAAATTTTCATGCTCGAAACACCAAAAAGAGAAAAGTGCTCTCGAAAATCTATAATAAAAAACCCCAATCTCAATTTTGTTCAAAGTCCCCCAAAATGTTCTCAAGGGACTGCAGAATGATATTATGAAAAAACATGTTGGATCATTTTTATTAAAACAAAAGTAGAAAATGTCAAACATTGTGTTTCCAGAGCGTGGTGGCTACTGCGTAAAGGACATCTCTAGTAACAAGAAAATACAGTAACACGTCTTTTTTCTTCTCTGAGCTTCGCTAAACAACAGTAATGATATATGGTCGGAAATTTGGAACTGTTTTATAAAGAAAGAGACCGTTCCAATTAAATGCATTCGTGTGGTTTTCGACTTCACGCCAGTGTTAGACATCCTTCAGTCCACAGCAGGCACTTTCAGTTGTAGCCTCCTTTTCTTTCATCTATTTCAGTTGAGTATAATTCATACCTTGAGTGCTAAAGAACGCATTCCCTCCATGCGTCTCTTATGATGATGTGCTGTGCCACAATTCAGAGATTCGTATAAAAGCCAAGGTCTCTTCATGAATGGAAATGAATTTCTTGAGAGCGGTCGCCAAGAGGTGAGGTTTTTGTTGGCCCAAATGTGTACGTTGTCAAACCTTATGTGATCAATGCAGAGTTTAAAAAGAATCGATTACGTGAAGATTGGTGGCAGCAGTTCTGGCCACGGACAAAACACGTTTTGTTTGCATTGCATCTGCTTTGTTTTGCATCTCCTTGTATCTCTTGAAGCAGTGCTGGCAGATCTGGTCTCCCTCTTGAATTGAGCGCGCATCCTATTTCATGACCCTCCGCAAAAGAGACTCGATCCGATATCTTCTACATAACGAAAATTCTGCTGCAGCGGAATTTTCTTTTTGTGCACCATGAGGCAGTCCGTACAAAATCTCGGTCATATATGGCTATAACGCCTACCCGTAGCCACCTTCAGAGCGTAGGACAGTGATCGCATCAAGGTGAAGCACAATTGGGATGCTTAACTTCTATCTCAGGTGGTGTTTGGCTGACTGGCACAGCCGTGCTCGTTGCTGTCGTCTGCTCACGCGGGCGTCTATCGCGCCGCAATTTGCACCTGTCCGCCTAACGCATGCTACTCCATTTACACGAAGGCGTGTAGCGCGGGCCACTCGATCCGCCACACGATCGGCACGGTGCGGATCCAGAGACCGGGCGGGAGAGCGACGAGTGGTGAAAAATGTATCGTATAACCAACGCAATCGACACCCCAGAATTTTCTCGTGCAGAGCGACAAAGCCTGGCAAACAATGTGTGGCTGCTGTGCTTAGGTTGCACTGCGATACTCCCCGTTCACCACTATCGCCAGCTGCGAATTCTCACATTATTACAATGCATGATCGACTCAGCTACACAAATCTCGCGTTTAGCTTCGTTGCTTTTATATAAGCGCATTTACTCAAAAAAAAAATTATCCAGAGGAATGAAAATGTCCGTGCTGCCCGTCGACGAGGAATATAAGTGGTGTCGCAAATGCATTTAATTGGAGCAATCTTTTTTTCTTTACAAAACAGTTCGCACTTTCCGACAGTAGATCATTACTGTTGTTTAGCGAAGCTCAGAGAAGAAAAAAGACGTGTTACTGTATTTTCTTGTTACTAGAGATTTCCTTTACGCAGTAGCCACCACGCTCTGGAAACACAATGTTTGACATTTTCTGCTTTTGTTCTAATAAAAATGATGCAACATGTTTTTTTATAATATCATTTTGCCGTCCTTTGAGAACATTTTGGGGGACTTTGAACAAAATTGAGATTGGGTTTCTTTTATTATAGATTTTTTAATCGAGGAGCACTTTTCTCTTTTTTGTGTTTCGAGCGTGAAAACTTACTACTTTGAAAATTATTAGAGAAATACAAATGCAGAGGTTCATTATTCACATAAGGGCCTATTCATGCTGCAAATATGAACAAGCTAAGATGTTCACAGAAGTAGCCATAGCGTCCCAAATATGACTGGTTTTCAAAAACGCAGCGTTTTTCGTGAATTTTTAAAAATACATAATTTGCTCAGAATTCAATGAAATGATAAGAGCTATTTCTTCTTTACTTCTACTTCCGCTAAAAAGAAAGATATTTGTAATATATAGCTTGAGTAGCTGCCAGCATGGTTCCGAAGTTACGAAAACGCACTCTTCTTAAAATTGTCGTCGTCAACCGGCGACACTTGTCAAATTTTGCTGTGTTGAAAAAAATTTTTATTTGAAAACGAACTGCGATTTCGTGCTGCGCAGTCATATGTGCACAACATACAAAATTATCAGGAAAATCGGAAACATCAAATATACACCCTTTTTTGATCTTTCGTGGAATCGACCTGATACAACCATCGGAAGAGTGCTAGGCTGGGCTAGTTGCTGCGGTAATAGGACAGACTAAAACTGCGCTGTTTATTGCAAGTGAACAGCGGTTGACAGCGACTTCTTTGTCGGTTCTCACCAGTTTCTGCTGTCATTAGCGTTATTTGATTGCGTTTTAGAGCTGTCAGGTTGCTCTAGATATCCTTACAGCAATCTTTATATAGACCCTGAAGCACAACACCACAGAAGTCAGGGTTGCCAATGGTGGCTACTTTTCGCCAAATTGGCGAATTTGAGAGGCCCGTGGCGACCTAAAATTATCAATGGCGACATGGCGAATTTTTGGCTATTTTCGGCTTAGGTCTCCACCGAGTTTTGAATCCTAAGCTCAGTGTCTTTCCAACGAATGAGCGGCAACATACTCAGTATTTTTCTTGGTTTTAGACCCATGAGTAGAATGTGCACATTACGCGTCATTCGGTATGTCCGTCCTGTAACTCTTGTGTACCGCCTCAATTCATCTATAGAGAGATAATAAAACGTTTATTTGATGTTCTGTGAAAATAAGATCAGTGAGTGGCATCCTTAGTTCGGGATGCCATCTAGATGCAGGAGGTACTGGAACGTCCCCCAGCGACATTCTAGCGGACTGCCTTGCAAACCGCGAGGGGGCAGTGATTGACTATAGGTTTATGGCTTCAGGTGCTTTAAACTTATCTGAAGTTTCGCATCTGAAGGGGAAAGACGACGGGTTGGCCGCGTGTTCCGACCATTTGTTCCGCCAAAGCTTCAACTGCTCTGAATAGCTTGGCGACTTATTCACTGTTGCAGTACCCCAATTCAGCTAGTAAAGACTGTTTTGGAATAGCGAAGAGAGGCGGATACGCGGATATTTCTGCAATAAAAATTATTTATTGAGGCATTTTTCACTGTTCTCGGTGAGCGTGTGCAATAAAAACAATTGCTATATAACATTTTACATTGTTATACAGCAATAACGTATCGAATTGACGCGTGTAGATATAAGTAACTATAAGAAAGGGTCGGTGATGTCCGGTATCATATTAGTTGTAAGACTCACTAATGATCGGTTCCTGTAAGAATTCTGTCGTGTTACCTTCAATCAACCTTTTAATCCGTTTAATTCATATAAGGGTACGTAAAGCTGTCTACAAATAATGCTTTCACGGTTTTCGCCCCAGGTTTATACCACACTTTTAGCTTTGAAACGAGAGGGCAGGGATGGAAGGATATCATGAGCGTTTCGTTCATTCACCCTTGCGCCACCACGCACATCTTGCGGCTAGTCAGAGAAGCAGCACCATGCACTCCCATGGTGAAGCGGGCGATACGAGTGGCATCGAGAAACGTACTGTATTCAACGGGGCTATACGTGAGTGGAAATTTTTATTACTGGGTATGCCGCACATATCTAGAATGGCTACTTTTTTGGCGAAATTTGCAAAAAAAAGGCGACTTTTGGCGACTTTTTGCTCGTCGTTTGGCGACATTTACTCAAAAGTCAGTGGCAACCCTGACAGAAGTTGAGAAATGTGGCACGTATATGGGCGCACAAAAAAACAACAACAAAAGCAACTCTTCACTTGTAGTCCGACGCGAACGAGGCGTAACGACAGAAGGGCAGGCCATCGTTACGTCTCCTTCTGGATAACACATAACATATTTAATGTACCTACATAACATGGAAAGTAAAAGATGAATAACACGGGCAAGTACAATGCAGGCACTTCAAAAAAAGACTAAAAGATTTCTGCACTCTCTTCATTTAATCTCATTTCATTGATTCTGTTTTGTGACCAACTTTTTATTATGTGCCAAGCGTTCACACACAAAAATCAAGATCACGATGTAAAGAGGTGATGAATAAATGAAGTGCTTGAGAGAAAACAACAACTAACTTGTTTGCCTGCTAGTTCTAAAAATGACACACCATAGACGACAACACTAGGCAGAAAATTGCACACAGTCAACACCGGTCCTGCGTATACTTTCGTGTTGTCATCCCTGCCGCACTGCTTCTACAAAGAGTATCAACCAGCTGCTCACCTAGCTTTACACTCTCGCAGTTGCATGCATAGGGTTTTCTTTTGCTCATTTTTGATCGTCTTTCTGTCACTATACTTTTCCAGAGCCTACAGGCGTTCTCGACTTCCTGAAGAAATTCGCCGACTTTTTATGTATGTATGTATGTATGTATGTATGTATGTATGTATGTATGTATGTATGTATGTATGTATGTATGTATGTATGTATGTATGTATGTATGTATGTATGTATGTATGTATGTATGTATGTATGTATGTATGTATGTATGTATGTGTGTGTGTGTATGTGTGTGTGTATGTATGTATGTATGTATGTATGTATGTATGTATGTATGTATGCATGCATGTATGTATGTATGTATACGTCCGCCGTGGTGGTATACGTGTAGTGTTTACGGTGCTCGGCTGCTGACCCGAAAGTCACGGGTTCGATCCCGGCCGCGGCGTCGCATTTCGAACGAGGCGAAATGCTAGAGGCCCGCGCACCGTGCCGGAGCCCTCCACTACGGCGTGCCTCGTAGTCATATCGTGGTTTTGGAACGTAAAACCGCACAAATTATTTTATTATTATGTATGTATATATGTATTCCGAGCCACATTATTTTACAACTCATAATACTCCTTCACGCGTGTTTTGGTCATGTGGGAGCCCTCCGAATTTCGCAGAGCGTCGCCCGAGTGTTGTTTGTCAGAAAATTTATACTGATAGCACCTTTTCTAGTCTCAATACCAAATTTGGTTTACGTGTTAAGCAAAAGCATTTGCGTAAGCTATTAGAAGCTCATTAATATGCTAAAAGTAGAAATCATTGCGACGGGCCTCCTCCCAGGCAGCTGCCATAAACCTTGCGATGATGTCGACAAAGGTAGATATATCCTACTAACAATAACAAAAAAGTTTTCGCGATCAGGCCTTTAGTTATGCCATTTGATCATGACGAGGCATTTCTGTAACCACGTTTTTTTTTTTGGTAAAGAGGCTCCAAAAAGTAAACACTTACTTCCTAAGAAAATGATGAGCAATATAGGTTTTTGAGACTAGGAGTTGGGCTTCTCTTTGGCCAAATGAGAATTGTTGAGCGTCGAAGTTTGAATAATAAGGAGGAGGAGGAGGAAATGGATAAGGTGAGTGGAGGGGGGAGGGGAAGAGAAAGACGACGGGCCGTCAGGCCGCTGAATGTATGCTATTCACAAGCGAATACTTTGTTTTGCACAGGTACCATATTGTACTGACGGTCAAACATTTAACACATATAGAAGCGTGAAACAAGGATTTACAATTTCGATGGGCGAATGGGTGCAGCAGCACTTGGATGAGGTCACAGTGCTGAGCACTGTGGTACACACCGAAGTTAGATGATACTGTGAAATACAGATGACATTTTTTTTCTGTCAGATAGGTAAGTTCGGATTTGAGTAAAGGCAGTTTGAGTAAAAGCCATCGCGCTTATCGCAGTGAGGTTACTTGAAACTGAACCATTCACTAAACATTAGTGGTGGCTTGTGCAGCAATTTGCTTGCTGCAGGACATATTTTCAGGTTGACTTCACCCTTCTGTATCAAATATGCTCCTATGTGTTTTTTTTTTTCCTCTATATTAGAATTTGTGGCATCGAAATAAACGTTGAGTTTGTTGAGCTGGTACGGAAAATCCTAAAGCAATAATTTTATAAAACCAGAATAATTGTGAAAATGCAAGCAATCAAGTTAAATTAAAAATCTTATATTCGATTCTGTGTTACGCTGCAAGAGCACGTGTCACATTCGATCAAACAAGGCACAGTACCGATAAAGCCGGCCAAGTTTCAATGAAATGTTTCATCGCGCAAAGGGAGACAGCGCCCTCACGTGTAGCGCTTTCGAAGATATCGAATCCGTGGAGCTGGAAACCAGAGCTTGGTTATGGGTGCACACTCTAATGCATCGCCTCCGAGAACGCGGTACAGAAAGGCTCCGTGCGCGTTTTCAGGCCCCCAGCTCATCGATTTCTCCTGCCAACTTTGAGTAGAATCTCTGAGCCTCTAAAGCCATCGCTCAGGTTTTGCTGCTTGCCGGTAGGCAGTGCGACCTGCCCGTTTTGTATAAACTTCCTAAATTATGTAACCAAACGTTCAAGTTTGACACGCTCTCAAGGAAGCGGTAATATTCCGCATATTCGACCGCGAAGACTCCCGCTTAGAAAATAAAACTTGCTCCAAGAACTGACGATACGAGTTTTGTGAGACACGACTAGTCTTGCTGGAGCATATATGCTAACATAAAAAGGGATAACAAAACACACAGAAATAACACCAACGTGAACACGGTAAAAGCATCAAATGACAGACTTTAAAGGAACACTAAACTGAAACAATAAATCGGTTTAGATTGATAAACATTGCTCTGAAAAATTTAACGTCGTTGATTTCAGCATCATAGCTTTAAAATCAAGATCAAGATTTCATTTTTAAATTTCGCGCCGAAATCTCCGTCACGGATTTCAAAGTGTATTTTTCGTATCTTGGCGACACTGGCTCAACGGAATTTCCTAAAACTTGGCATGCTATTATACGTCTCTGGCCACCTCAGCGGACAACGTACGTCAATTTTACCGATTAGAAACTACGTAGGCTGTAGTAGACGCCGTCAAAATCTATGACGTCATGGCGATTGGTGCGTGGGTTTCAAGGTGGCGTCACCACCAGCATTTTCTTTTTGTGCATTTTCCCGCTTACCACGCGTCTTCTCGCGCCAAGCGTGGTGATCTCACGTTGGTATTGTGAAAGAGTAATCTTGTAATGCAAGAAAAATCAGTTTTCTCTTTTAGTGTCCTGTTTTCATTTCCTGTATAAACTTTCGTCCAAACGTTTTCCATTTATAAATAAAAACGAATATAAACGAGGTTCCTCATTTAGTTATACAAGCTCATCGGGAATACGGACCTCGTACAGCGTATGGAACTGTATTGAACCTTTACAGAAAGCCCACCGACCGACAGCGATATCTGCATTTTAAAAGCAGTCGTGTCAAGCCTTGCAAAACAAGCACTCCGTATAGCCGAGTTATGCGGTCCAAATGAATTTGTTCGGAAGATATCGAATTCACTCTCAACTGTCACCAGCTTCGCAATAATAATTATTATTGGGGTCTGACGTTTCAAAACCACGATATAATTATGAGAGACACCATAGTGGTAGGCTCCTCAAATTTCGACCACCTGGTGTTCTTTATTATAACGTGCGCCTAAATGTAAGCACGCGGGTTTCTAGCACTAAGCCGCCAACGAAATTCGGCCGCTGAGGCCGGGATTCGATCCCGCGACCTTGGGGTCAGCAGACGAGCACTATAAGCATTAGACTACCGCAGCGGGATTGTTACGAGCATCGTAAAGCAGTGTAATCGAACACGAATATCCTTCTCAAATAATTGACGACGCGTTCAAGTCCAGCATCATGGCTACCTCATTTATGTTATTTTATTTTTGCGTTCTCCATTGAAGCGTCTCTTTCAGAAATTGGCCATTACTCATGCCTAAGAAATCTTGGAGGACGCTTGAGCTTCACCTTCAAGAGTAGAACGCGATAGCTTAATCGCGCCCCCTGCGCATCGCCTTCTCAGTAGCTAGACTGGCTTCGGTTCTTGGTGCATGCCTCAACCGGGCCGTAAGGAACAGAATGACTGTGCGCGTAACACTGGCCGTTTTTAAGGTATCCTAGAATACTTAGGGCTTTAAGACACCCATTCGCTGCGCAATTCACATGATTTGACGCCTGGCGCGATTCTACGCTTCTGCCACGCAATATTACATGCGTTAAGGTGACTCCTTCCACTACATGACATTCATATAGGTTTTTTTCTTGGTTTTTTTTTTCGAAGCTGTTTCCAAGGAATAGTGTGCCATTCTACAAGTGCTAAATTCAAAACTTCAGTATGCGACCCCTGACGATTGCATCTTTCTGAGAAAGTGTGCTGCTTGACGTGATCAGGCTCATCGAACTCTGCCGACTTCCGCGAACGAAACGGATCTGGCTTTTTCTCTTTATTTTTACTTACTTGAGTCCGAGTCTCGATCATCTGTTTATTTTCCTTTTTTTCTTTCCTTTTTCTCTCCTCCTATCTTCATTTCCTCCATCTATTCTCTCCTCCCGAGGCAGATGAGGGAATTGTCTCAAAACTTTATTTATTTATTTATTTATTTATTTATTTATTTATTTATTTATTTATTTATTTATTTATTTATTTATTTATTTATTATGCTTCCGGTAGTCATTTTGACGGAAGCACAGCTGGCGCATGGCTTTCCCGTCTATCTCGACTGCATCCGCTTAGCGCAGCGACCGCTCAAAGAGAAGAGAAAGAGCAGAGGAAGGCAGGGAGGTTAACCAGAAGTTTGCATCCGGTATGCTACCCTGCACTGGGGTTGGGGAATAGGGGGTTGAAAGCGAGAGAGAGAAAATAAATAATAAGAAAAAAAACAAAAAAAAAACAGTCACAACCACACACACACAAGAGCGCTCCGCTCAGAGGCGCTCTGACAGACCAGTGGATCGCAGGAAGGCGAGTAGTGCTTGTAAAGCCTTCTTCTGCGACGTTATGTCCGGACGATGGCGTAAAAGTCTTTCTTCTGATAGAGGCTGGTCGTCTATCTTGTTGAGAGCATGGCAAAGAGATTGTCTCTGTGTTCTATACTTCGGACAGTCACACAGAACATGCCGAATCGTTTCTTCGTCGCCGCAGTGTTCACAGGCGGTGGTGTCGGCCATCCCTATGCGAAATGCATACGCATGGGTAAACGCGACGCCAAAATAGCTACAGTGGCAGCGAACTGAAACGCGTCCTGTTTACATAAGGCCGTGCAGACGCGCGCGCACTCAATCGCATAAGCAAGAAAGGAGGAAAACAGCTGGGACCACTGGGTGCAGCGCCCCCTTTCCCTTTCGCCATAAAAATACATACCTAAAAAAACATGAACGTAATGCCTACACGCAGTGAACCTTGCTATCTAGACGCATACCTAAATAGCTCCACTTTCATCTGCACATTCTCCCCCTCTCTTAGCCAGTGCTAAAGTGAGAGTGTTATGTCAGCTCTTGCTTTAGGGTGCACTGTTTTACACTCAGGGCAACAACGCAGTGACAGATCGGACGTTTTAAGTGGTAAGCGACTTTATATGGCTGCCGTGAAAACTGCTTAGAGCTTCTTTGTTCCTGCATCCGGTAGCCCGGATAGTTGATAAGGGTTCGTGATTATGAAACGAACGGCGCAACGATAAGACACGCAATACTGACGAGTGACTTCCTGTCTTCTTCATCGTCAGGCTTGCGTGTCCTTTCGTTGCACCGTTTCATAATCATAATTCCTGCATGCAGTGTTTCCTGCATGCAGTGTTTAAATGCCTACAATTACAATAACCATAAAGCAATGCAAAATTAGCGCATAAAATTGGGCTGTCTTATTTACTGGTTGCATTACTCTTTTTAGGTTCTAGTATCTTCTTCTAAAAAAAAAACGTGCTGTATAATATGTACGATCGTTGAGTTAACATTCAGTGAATTGGTGTCATGAAGGAGAACCACTGCGACACTAATCGATTGACGCCCCAGTAGATTAGCAGTTTAGCCATTATAGATACTTATTATTGAGATAATTCGGGTGAGGTCACGCTGTTAAAGGGAAACAAATGTCAGCGCACGCGACTACGCTTCTCGTGCAAAAAAAAAAAAAGAATGTTTGAACGACTGACTGAGTAAGCTTAAACCTTTCGGCTACGAAAAGTCGCTCAACCTTAAGGAAGAGCCCGGATTTATATATTTACTTTTCTGAATAAAAGAAGAAACATGTTCTCGGATAAAAAAAAAAATGCGGACACCTAACATAGAAATAGGGACCACGTTCGGCCGATCTTTATAATTACAGAAATATCCTGGGCTTAATATTGGAATCGAATGTGGCAGTCAGTACGAGGACTGCACGGAAATAAAAAATAAAAAAAAAAGATCCGGCAGATTCAACGCACTGTGGAAATCGATGTAATGCGAAACAGTCAGTGAGGAGCTGCACACACAGCATTGTTTGTCTTTGAGGCCATTCAAGGCCTCATGTCATGAGGCATTCATGTCATGTCATGTCGTTCACTATCACATGTTTGTCCTGAATGCTTGCATGTGCAATCGGGTATATACCATGCTAATGAAACGTATATTCTGGTGTATACAGTGCATGACCTGTCATTTATGGTCGTCACGCACTCACGTTGTGCCATACCAGTTTTGGTATATATCCAGTGAATGAAACTTCCGCGAGCGCCGAATGACTATGTCATGTGAATCATACCGTACATGAAATGCATGTCATGATGTTCATCTTATGACCTGTCATTTATGTTCGTCATGCGGCCATGTTACGCCATACCAATTCGGGTATATATGAACCTAGCGAAACGGACGCGAGCGCATCATGAGCGTGATACCTAAGTCATGCTGTACATGACATGCATATTATGGTTTTCATATAGCAATCTGTAATATATGCTCGTCATACAGTCATGCCATGCCATAGTAATTTGGGCACATATCAAGCTAGCGAAACGGCCATGAGCTCCCCAGGATCGTGCATGTAAGCCATACCCTACGTGATATTCATGTAGCGATTTTCATGCTACGACTTGCATTGTATGTTCGCCATACTTTGGTGTCGCACCGTGCCAATTTTGATACACATCATTTTAACGAAACGGCCGCGAGAGCACCAAGACCGTGGCATGTAAGTCATGCCGTTCATGATACGCATGTCATATGAGTTTCATGTTATGACCTGTTACTTGTGGTGATAAACTCACTTCCCACAATACCAATTTCGGCATATATCCTGGTGAAAAAACGGCCATGAGAGATCAAAGTCGTTGGCGGCTGGATAGATAGAACTTCTGGAACGCAGGGTTCAGCTATATACGTGTGTGTTCACTTCGAAACGTTCTTAAGCTTGGATATGCAGGGGGCAGAGTGGGATCCATCGTATAGCGTCAGCATAGCCAGCTTTTGCTCCGTACGAGCGCGGTCCTTAATGAAAGCTTAGGAAATGCATAATGCATGCTATGCATTGCAAGTCGTTCAGGCTCACAGAGCATGCGAGACGGGGAAACAAAGGTGCTGCCACCTTGCCACCTTACGCCTACAGGTGCCACGTTCCCGTACGCTGTAAAGCGATAAGACGGGCTAGTTGGTTGCTGGAACTCGTATTCGCTTTAGCAGCACAAACTAAACACTTGGAGGATGCTCGAGCTTCGCCTTCAAGAATAGAACGCGATAGCGTAATCGGACCTTCTTCGCATTGCCTCCTCAATCGCTAGCCTAGCTTCGCTTCTCGGAGGACGCCTAAACCGTGCCGCAAGCATAGGAACGGCTGTGCGCCTGTCAATCGGGCCATACAAAGTATCCTAGAATGCCTGCTGCAAGTGCAGTTTCGAAGTGCCCACTACGGCATAACTTTTCCTTTTGCGAGTTGGCGAGGAACCCACTACGCGTCCATAAGGTAACACGCTCACCTGCGCAGCTGCACGCGTTGTTGGTAATAATAGATAATTATTCTTGTATCTTTGTAATTGATCTGCCGTTTAACCATCCACTCGTCGTGATATTCGAATGTTTTGATGCCTGGTGTGATTCTGCGCTTCTGCCACGCGATATGACATCACTTACTCACACTCCTCTCACTGCATAACACTGATGTAGTGTTTTTTTTAAATGCGAAGCATTTCTTAGCGAACCTCTGGCACTTTGAGCGTTTCTATCTACGTATCTATCTATCTATCTATCTATCTAGCCGCCTACGTCTGGGTGCTCTCATGATCGCCTCCTTAACTTGATGTAGACCAAACTTGGCATGGGAGGGTAAAAGGATTTGGCGAATATGACTGTCGGGTCATGACATGAATAACGCGAAAATCCTGTCGCGTACGTCGTCAAACCCTTTCCTCCAGACTCGTGTGGCTCATACCCGTTTACAACGGGCCGTGATGTACGGGTATGCGCCACAGGTGATTGACAGTTTATATCTACCCAGGAACGGCAGTGAAAACAAATATATACCGTACAAAGAACAAAAAAAAATAAAAAAATATAAAAAATATAAAAAAATATAGTTGCTGCTGTATGTATGTACATAGGCAATAAAGAAAGAAAAGAAAAAATCTACCCAGGAACGGCGAGAACCGAGATTGGTAGCTTAAATGCGAGAGCGTCAAGAAAAACCGACATCGGCAGCATTGACCCGACTGATGGAAAGAATTAAAATTAGGATCCCAGCAGGAATCGAACCCAAGCCTTCTGCGTGGCAATCAGATATTCTACCACAGAGCCACGCCAGGTATATAAACTGGTTTAGAAAAACAGCCTTTGCAGGCCTAACGTCATTGCGACGTCAATTGTGGTTATGGTTCTGGCTATATAATTTTTTTTAAAAAGCAATACACACTACATGATACTCCTACGATGTGTACTCCTACGATACAGGCGTCATATGAGATTAACATCTGTGGTTCCAGTGTTAGCTCCGCTTTTATAGCAGTCTAATAAACACTACATTTGTATTCCTATGATTTCGCAAGTTATATCGAAGCATTGCTCGACACCGGAGGAATACATTAACGAACGTTACGTATGATATTCACATCATCGCACCGTAAAGTGCACTTAGTCCGCCAGAACGACGCAGTGTCCTCTTCATTTCTTACGAGGCTGGGTGATGGCCTCATGCTGACCGAGGATGGTGCCAGATTGATTGCCGGCCTCTTTGTAGACTAGGCTACGTATGCCAGATGCGCCCAGGTTATTCTACGAATACGACAAGCGCCATCCACTGATTTGGTCTACGTAGCACTATTCACGCCTACCAGCCTCGACGGCCTATATGTCACCAACGCGACGGGTGACTTCAGGTTCCCACATTTCGTCGGCTCTATCGACAAACGATTTATCGACGAAATGACCGAGGCATCCACGATTTCCTACAGCTGTAGTATACTTCATACTTCGCTACACATGGATCCCTCATCACCACGACCACGACCGGATCCAATAACAAGTCATGACCAGCAGCTGGTGCTCACTGACCACGGTGATGATGACCTTGTTCAAGAACTGTCAAAAACCTCTTCCACACATCCACACGGGTTCGTGAAACTTGCGTGCGTTCTCCATCATAAGAGACAAATACAAGCACTACCTATCAGCTAACCGCTTCTGGTGTTCGTAATACCCACGTTGCCGTTGGCAGCGTTATACAACTGTAATCAGCTGGTTATATAGCACATATTCAGCTCTTCAACATATATGTGTGCGTATAAAATTCATACAAATCTTTAGCGTCACTGAGTAAAAAAAATTACGCCACAGTCAGTTTCTCACCGCATGCTTCGCATAACATCGACTCCCACGGTACGTGGGATCTGCCGAATTTTTTTCTTTTTGTTTTTTCGACACGATTTCGAGCACGGGTGTGGCTCTGTGGTAGAAGACCTGCTTCCGACGCAGAAATCCTGGCTCAAAGCTGAAGCTGGTCAGGAAAATCGCCAAACATTCTGAAATACACGGGTTAATGTTTGCGTGCGATGGGTGGTGCCGGTCTGTTTCTTTCTTAAACTGTAAAGACGCGCGAGAAACTATGTTACCTATCAGCAAGCAGAAACGCCGCAGTGGCCGGCCCTTAGTTTTGTGCTTCCGAAACAAAGAAAAGGTTGATATTGCAGTTTTCTTGCTCACAGTTCGAAAGAACACTACGCGAAACAGTTCGAAACACTACGCGCAAAAGTAAGGCGATGCGCGGACAGAAGTGAGATGACTTTCAGCTTTTCACGTAAACATACGGCCGCGGCGCGCCGTAATTCAAGTTTCGTCACTCCCATGTGACGGGTAGTTCCGGTCTGACGTAGCGGAACTGTCGCGCTTCCTGCGCGCCGGGCGTAATCAGTATAGATTTCGACCTTGAAATTCGATGATGAATACTTGAACTACGTACAAATTTTGTGATTTCCGAAAAATAGGTGTGCCATAAATTGGCCCGTTTTACAACTCTGTAATATAAACACCTGCCATCAAATCAATAATTAAATAGTTATTTAACGAGTTTTTGTTAATTAGTGGCAACAGTGCCATTTTAACTGCGGCAAAATATTTCCGCCTCGACATATAGTTGATCTGCGAAGACGACAGGAGTCGGAGTGTCAGAATTTTCATAAAAAATCTCTATTGTCTAAAGAAAAACACACTGTATATACACCATTCAACTACTGGAGTCATATGATGCAGCTAAATTTCGGCCTTAGGCTGCTGCCAACAGATGAAAATTAGAACAAAAAATTGCGGGCAGTTTGCACTAAATCGCGCAAAGCTTGGTACAGCGAAGCACGGACCCGCCGCTGCTCGTACTCCCCGTCGACCGACTCTTCGAGATGCGCGGCTTCCTCCTCGGGAGTACGCAGCCAGGGTGTGCATTATAGAGCAGAGGTTGCAGGCGATGTCTCAGTCGGTGGGCGTGGCTTAGCTACTGCGCATGCGCGGCTTGGCCAGGTGGTGCAATATCTGGTCGCTAGACGACGCGATACTTTACTTGCTTCCTCCCTATTTTTATCTTTCTTTCCCTCTCTCCACTTCTTTCTTTCTCTTTCGTTGATGTTCTCTCTGTCTCTCTTTCTTTTTCTTTGTGCATTTCTTCCTCTCTATTTCTCTCTTTCTCATTCTTTATGTGCTGCGCTTCACACTCCACCATCCTCCTTTCCCTCCTCCTTACCATCACATCTCTCCTTCTCACGCTCACTTCCCTTTCCCACCCCCTTGCTACACTATACTATACAAGGCTATATGCTATGCTCTGCTGGCATGCCTGGATAGCCGAGCATTTAGGACGCTCGCCTTCGGATCGAGGGTACACAGGTTCGAATCCCGCCTCGTGAGTGAGTGAAACAAGTTTATACGGTCCACAATAGACGCGAGTAAACTCAACGTCACCTGGCTAGGCCCACTCGGGGACCATCAGGTTAAACTGTGAAGAAATTTTTTTCGGAAACAATCTTTCTGTTTCTTTATATCTTTGTTTCTGTCTCTTGTTTTGTTTCTCTCTTTCCTTGTTTCTTTCTCTCTCTCTCTCTCTCTGTACTAGTTCTCAGGTAGCGGCACAGTGGCATATACCCGTTAAGATGATCATACTTTCCGGCAAGTTTGACCGCACCCTCCCCCCCCCCCCCCTCCCGTATCGTCGAGACCGAAAGACAACACGAATGGCAGTTGCCGCAAAAATTAAAATCGGGCGATGACGTGTTTCTCGCAACCGCCTGCCTTTAGTCCCCGCCTTTTTGGGGGTAAAGATGGGAGGTAAACAGCTCTTGGAACGCAACACCAGAGGTCCTCGAACCCCATTATCGTCAAAAACTTGCATGGCCATAACTCTCTCTTTAAACAAGCACGGGACCTGAGCAAAGGTACAGGGTAGGCTCGGCGCCCCCCTTAGATTATTAGGGGGAGGGGGGGCGTGCCCCCTGCCTCCGTGTGCGCACGCCTATGCTTAAAAAACAATCTGTGCAGTGGACGCATCGTTGCTGATTTGCTCCCGTATAGAATACGGTAACTGCGACCGCATATGTCCTTGACCACGTGCGTGGCATCTCATTCCGAGCATTAAAAAAAAAGTAAAAGGAAAATGTTAGCTGCAGAAACAAGCCTCGCTCGAGGGAGAAACAGGAATATTACGTAATTACAAGTAAAATAAACTTTGACGAATGATTAATGTAGACTCCTTGCACATCCAGGTAAATACGTTTGCAGTTTCTCAAGGTCGTAAGCACCCACTACCGCAATGCCCGTGTGGATATACCTGTAGAGTCAAGGAGAACGGCTTTCACGTCATCGAAGGAGGCCTCCGGCATTGCTTTATCAATAGAATACAGAACACCGGTAGTAAAGGCGGTATAAGTATATGAAATGGGGCAGTATTGCCTTCCGAGAAACATTGCCTTCCAAGGTTAATGTAAAGAACAGCACCGACAAAACGGAGTAAAGCAGGGTGTTTTACATTGGCATTAAGTACTTGCGTAGGTAGTGGCATGTATATTCTAACTTTTATTTGCTTCTTTCTTTCTTTTACTTTTTCAGTGGTTATATGAATTCGTGTTATTTTCTTCCGCGTACTGTGCGCCCAACCCACATCATTATTTTAGGGTGAAAGCCTTAGACGCCTCATCAAGCGCGAAAATTCACCGGCGTCCCGCGTCGGCGGCATCAGCGCCAACGCAAGCGACGCAACACATCATCGTCACGTGATGGCTGTTGGCAAACGAGGCTTCAGTGGCTCCGGAAAATTTGTTTCGTTTTTGATTTTACTCGGCGCACACGAAGTTCGTGGGCGCCATCTATGATCGCGTCGACAGCGACAGACGTCGAAGCTCCGACAAGGAGTAGTTTCATTTTCGCCGTGTACCTTCAGAACTTCGTAGTTGCCATCCATGATTGTGCATTACCGAGCCAGGTTTATTGAGCAGCGGACGCGGTGCTCAACAATTTCGTTCCGACTGTGAGCGTGCCGCGCGCCCGCCTTCAAAACTGCGTGGACGCTATGATAATAATAATATCTGGGGTTTAACGTCCCAAAAACCACGATATGATCATCAGAGACGCTGTACATTGTTAATCTATTCCTAACGTATCCCACATACTCAGAAAACACTGAAACTTACTGAAATTATTATTATTCAAACATTTTCACGGAATCGCCACGAGTGGTCCATCGCCAATCCTGGAACCTGCGTGTTCCAAGAATACAGCCATTGCTCTTGCTGGTTACCATATCTGCAATAAAAACGCGTTGTAATGTTTGTGCTCATGTGACCACACCAAAGGCCATAAGAAGCATCACATCTTAACATTTTTGTTAAAATCATCGGTAACTTTAGTTGCTACAGCACGAACATCATCTCTGTTTGCTTACTTGAATCTACAGTGTGTGACATGCAGTACATTTTCCACAAGGAAACATTATGTAATATTTGATTTAAGAACCACAGAGCACACGTTAACAGCTTGCCACAACTTTCAATATAAAAGTATGTTGAACTGCCGGGTCGCACGTTTGGAAACACCAAAGTAACGCAATTACAATCAGACGCAATGCATTTCCTTTATTTTACTATTGCAATGCTTCTGCGCCTTCGGGTACAATCATCGTGGCAAGTGTGGCCAATGTGCTAGTTTGACATTATTGTGAGAACTGCTTGTTTCTCGCATGTGTTCTAGCTTTTCTGTATTACACGTACAGGCGCTCTCAGAATAATTCGGAACGCCGGACACGCAGCAGCGCGCCGGCGGAGTATGCGCGCAGAAAAGTAGTACTATGGTCTGCGCGTGCGCGGTCTCCCTAGCAAGCAAACGTTGCTCCGTATTGCACCTAGATTCGCGTTGTGTTGCTACAAAACGGTGTCCTGTGTATTCCTTAGCGTTTTGATAAAGGGCGCTGGGTGGGTGGTGTCTGTGAGAAGCCGCGTGTGCGCATGCACGCGCCTTGCAGCAGAGCCGTCGTGCGTGTTCGTGTGCTTGGATGACACTTTTCTTTTGCTACTTTGCTTCATATTTATTATTTGATCAGATTATTTCCGGTAGGCGACTGTGACTAGCGCTCACAAAGGACGGTGGTTTCATCTGATGCAACCGTGAACATATCGGTGGCCAGATTGATAAGGAGATACAAATATATTTGGAACACGGTGTAAGAATATTCAGGTGTTGACACTGCTCGCGCCTAAGCGGCCAGAAAATGTTCGGTCGTCGGTCCGTTGAGCGGTGTGCCATCTAATGGCTTGAGGCGGAGAGCGCCCGCGAGTAGCCGAATCACGGTGGTGCTGCGTCATCGCCGCCGCGCTCGCCTTGTGATAATGCTAAACAGCACCTAGCGCTACCCTTTTGGTGCAAGACAACGCCAGTCTAGATGCACTAGGGAGCGAAACTAGCTCGCTAGGGAGGCCGCGCATGCGCACACCGTGCGTGAATTTATCCGCCGGTGCGCTCCGCAGGCGAGCGGCTGCATGCTCGGCGTTCCGAATTATTCTGGGAGCACCTGTACATACTTGTGATTCTTGTACGTCCCAAAATTCTCAAAAATAAGGGAAACGCGACATTGCCAAGCCTATTTTCATGCAACCGACCCGTTGCACGTATAACCATTGTCTTGCGCTCGTCGCGCCTGAATGTCCAACATCCCAAATCGTTTTTGGTTGTTCTGATAAGCTTGAGCGCTCAACGCGGACAGTAGAAATCATTGTGGAACTAACGGGGTCACCAACGATAAGCGTGGAATCTACGACGCCGCATGTATAAGTGCCGACGCGCCTTATACCGCTGATCAGATTACTCGACGGCCGACGTCTGTTCTAGCCGCTATCAGTGTACAGCGTCAATCGCTTGCACGTTGACTTTTCATTTTTCGGGCGCAAGTTCACTCAAAAAAAGCTTTCTGTATTTCCCAGTCTTGCTGCAGCTTTGTTCACCGTCGCAACCACGTGACAATATTTGCTCGCTGCCTTCATAACTACTTTTTTCTTGGGCGGCAGACATCTAAAGATGTCTACATACTTTAAGTTGTTAATTACATAAATTAAAATGATTAGAGGGGACAGGTGGTTGGGTTGAATGAGAGCGTTTCAGTGTCGGTTCCAGTTATTGGTGCGATACGTAGTAGGGTACGCATTTGAGCTCATTCGTTCATGATTACGAGTGGAAAAACGGCGCTAAAAAGACGGGACAAGAAAGGACAGAGACCACGGCGCTGACTAACGACCAAAATGGTCATTGATTTTGACTGTTGCAGAGTGGTCTGTGTTCTTTCTTGTCCCGTCTTTTTAACGCTGTCTTTCCTTTGGTGCGATATCATCACTCTGCTAAACTTAGCAGCTACCGCTTTTCGGAAATTCCAAAGCGGGAATGGGCTCTTCGCAAGGCGGACTTGAAGCATGGCCGTCGGCCGGGGGGCAGGGGGTGAAAATGAGGCACTTGACCCCCCCCCCCCCGCTATGAAACACGTCCTTGCACCCTCCCAGGACAAAATCCTGTCGACACTCATGGCTTCAATTCTCCCATTTTCGCGCCATGCCTGATTGGCAAATGTACCAGACCGTCTAGCTCGCGCAGACACAAACAACATGGCCCGTTTTACTTCACCAGTCGGCGCTCCTGCATACGCTGGTGGGCCTCTACATCATGTCAAGCGTGGTTTATCGACAGCGCAACATTGCACGCTCAAGGAGAAAAAATAAACACACCCGTTTCGTTTC
This sequence comes from Rhipicephalus sanguineus, assembly GCF_013339695.2. Taxonomy (NCBI): domain Eukaryota; kingdom Metazoa; phylum Arthropoda; class Arachnida; order Ixodida; family Ixodidae; genus Rhipicephalus; species Rhipicephalus sanguineus. The sequence goes on along the minus strand of NC_051177.1, from coordinate 61,141,242 downwards.
TCCCCCGTGCTTCGACAGTGCATAATGTTGTGCTCTGTATTTTTCACTCGTACACACGTTCCGACATGTCCACATGAACCCCCGTAGGGGCTTTGCGTCTAACGTTTCGCGATGGTAAGCTCGATGACGCAGCTTCGATTTCTCACCACGGCGCCTGCAGCTATTTGGCAGCGAAAAGTGCAAGAACACGTAAGTACAATCATGTAAGTTTATAACTGCAGGTTAAAAGCCTCGTGCCGTGAAAACCAACCCGAAGTGCCCCGCTATACGACGTGCAATACATTCAGAATGCGATTTCGGCACGTAAAATCCCAGGATATAATTATTTTTGTTTTCAATAGTTTACTTTTTGAACTGCCAGGCTTTCATTGCGTCACGTGTGCACGCAGCGAGAGCTAATAACTTAGAGTCGCGGGCATGAGTGTAATTTTGTCTTATGGGGGGGTGGGGCTGGCAAGTGGTCATTTGCACCCCCTGTCGACGCCCATGGCAGCGGGTTCGATCACGGCCTTGGTGGTTGCATTTCTACGGAGGAGAAATGCTAGAGGCCAGTGTATTGAGCGATGTCAGTGCACGTAAGAGAACTCCAGATAGTCGAAACTTCCGGAGCCCTCCGCTACGGCGTGTCTCGTAATCATACCGTGGCTTTGGCGCATAAAATCCCCTTATTACAATGGGAGTAACTAAACCGCACGTCCAAGACTAAAGGAAGTACGCAGACCTTATTTCATTCATTCATTCAATCATTCATCACGCTTCCGACAATTATTCTGCGATGAGCATGGCTGGTGCATTGGTTTCCCGTCCATCCCGACAGGCGTCGCGCATGTCGCAACGACCTATGGAGCCTCATGTATACGCTCCCTGAACGACCGTTGAAAAGTAGCTGCCGTGCCCTTGAACAGATAGGCAATGCAAACGCTCCGACGGCTTAATCGCACGAGCAAGAAAGGAGGAAAGCAACTCGGCCTTCAGGGTGTAACGCACTTTCCTGCTCGCCGTAAAAAAAGTGCATATATAAAAAACATGCCTGGGCGCGCTGTACCACGCTATCTCTCCCTCTCTTAACTGGTGTAGATGTGTCAGTGCCGAGTCAACTCGTGCTCTAGAGCGCGCTGTTTGACACTCGGCGCAACAACGCAGAGAGAGATCGGGTGTGTTTTGTGGTAAGCAAATTTATAAGGCAACCGTGAAAATAGCTTATATTTTCTATGTTAATTCCTGTCTGTAGTGCGTAGTCGGACTGTCTTATAATTATTATTGTCTTGCACTTTTTTAATTCTTGTAAGTTTTAATTAAAACAAGATGCTGTATAATATATGTGATCCATGAGTTAACCTTCAGGGAATTAGTGTGATCAGCAACACAGGGTGAACCCTGTGTTGCTGATCGATTTACGCCCCAACTAATTGACTTGTGTTTCAGACATTATTGGCATTTCTTATTGACATCATTCGGTTGAAGTATCGCTAGTAAATTTAATAAAACGTCGGGCGCACACGACAACGTTTCACCTGTTTGACAACAAGGATTGGAACAACTCTCTACATATGCTTAACCCTCTCGGCTACGAATAATCACTCGTTGTAATTGAAGAGTCCGGAGTTATGTGTGTTTTTTTTTTTGCTTAATGAAAGGAAACAAGTGCTCATATGAAAAAAAATGGGGACACCTAGCACAGAAATTCGGACCATATTCGGCCAATCTTTATACTTAGAAAACATTCTGGGAATAATATTGACCTCGAATATGGCAAATCAGTACCGTAACTGCACGGATCCCTCGTTCAAAAAGAAAAAAAAAATCTCTGTTGCAAATCTCCTGCTTGTTTTATAACATCGACTGAACATGACCACACTGTGTGCTATCGCGCTCTGGTTTCTGTAGTTATCACTAGTAGAGGCACGTGCGTGACTTTATCAGTTATTATCCAGTGTGAAACCTGCAGTTTTCATGCAACCTTTGACTGCAGTGTGTGTGTGTGTGTGTGTGTGTGTGTGTGTGTGTGTGTGTGTGTGTGTGTGTGTGTGTGTGTGTGTGTGTGTGTGTGTGTGTGTGTGTGTGTGTGTGTGTGTGTGTGTGTGCGCGCGCGCGCGTGCGTGCGTGCGTGCGTGCGTGCGTGCGTGCGTGCGTGCGTGCGTGCGTGCGTGCGTGCGTGCGTGCGAGCGAGCGCGTCCACAGATGCCAATTATTTTACCGACCTGGATATCTCACCGAGCCGATCGGCTGACGTCAGTCACAACCGCGGAATGATATTCATGTCAATCGTTTGTTCTGTGGAGAAACAAACACCCCCGTCATCACATGCCGATCGCTCCTCCTTCCCAAATATATATTTCTTCTGTTGGGTTTGTAATACAGATATTCGAATCTTTTAGCCAATATTGGCGCAAGTACACTACTTGCCTACTGTGTTCATATTATGTAGCTAAATTCAGGCCGTGAACTGCTGCCAAGACGTGGAAAATTTCAAAAACGAGGCCCGCATTAGCATTTGTCGCACTATACATCCATCCAATATATATCCATACATCACAGTACTCGAGACGCGTAAGCCGTGCTTGCGTGGAGTTGCGCAGAGACTATATTCGCAAAAGGTGTCATTATGCGGATTAATAAAGCGAAGTGTCGTAGTAGTTTCAACAAGTACATACTGTTTCAACTTCTGCGGGATTGTGTCCTTTTTATATAGAGCAGGACGCATCTTTCCTGATGCACACCCGTATCGAGCGTGGTAACTGCGATTTCATATGTCCTTGACCCTCATTATGGCGCCTGATCCCAAACGTTAAAAAAAATAAAGAAAAATGCTGACTAACGAAACAAGTTTCGCTCGAGGGAGACACGGGAATGTTGCGTAACGATGAATAACAGAAAGTCTAACTAACGATGAATGTCGACGTATTGCGCATGCAGGCAAACACGTTTGCAGTTTCTCATGGTCGTACGCACGCTGACGCAATACCCGTGTGGTTGCCAAGACGTGGGGATTTCACGTTAACGGAAGACGCCTCGCGGCACGTGTTAGCGAATAGTATGTAGAACACCTATAACGATAGCGACATAACTAAAAGAAACTCATAAGTAGGTAACATTGCCTTTAAGGCTTAAATAAATCATGGCATCGACAAAACGCAGTAAAAAACGGACTCTCTTGATTTGGCATTAGCTGGTTTTGTAGACACCTACGTAGTCTAATCTGGAGTTTCCAGTTTTATTCACTGGTAATATGAATTTTAGTACCGTCTTTCTCTCTACCGCACATTTAGCTTACGTCATTATTATTTGCGTTCAGAGTGTATTATTATCCGTCCTTTTAACAACGAAGGAAATGTAGTCTTTCATTCGCAACTGATGCCTAACATTAGAATTTACGCCGACAAAGTGGTGCGCAGACGTTTGTTCACTTTGTATCCGCCGTCTGATTGGTGGATTTATTGAGCCCAAAGCGACTCAGCCCATAATTGGCGCAGTAGCAGAGGTCTTCGGAAAATTTGCACCGCCTGAGGTTTTTTATCGTGCACTGAAATCACACAGCACACAGGGCTCTAGCATTTCGGCTCCATTCAAATGCTACCGCCACGGCTGGTATCGAACCCGCGTCTTTGGGGTCAGCAGCCGAGCACCATAGCCACCAGGCCACCGCGTCAGCTTAGTTCGCATCCGTGAATTCAGTAAACCTGCATGAATTTAGGCTGAAATGTTCAAATAATTGTGTATCATTGTAAGGATTACGGCAGTGCTGACGACACGATACATGAATAAGGAGCAATGATCGTAATACGGAGTTTAAAGCATCCATGTATTTTAAATGTCCCCGCATTTATGCCTACTTCTGCAGGTCACTGAAGGCAAAGCGTGGTCAACATGAACAACGAAGTCGTCGATGAAATCGAAGAGACACATGAACTCGTAAAGGAGTCCTTGGAAAAGCTGAAGCAACTTATCGCTGGTTCGTATAAGCGAAAACCTTTTACTCAGTTTGCCAAATGACGCTAAGGAACGTGCCAGCATACGTTCAATACCTTTACCATGAGCAGATGCTCAGCAAGCAATTCTGTAGACATTCGCGCCTGTGACCAACGCAAGCTCATGTGCGTGCACGTCTGAATAAGGCTCGCTGTCATTCGTTTTGAAGGTCGAAAGCGCAGAAGGCAACGATACCGTTATCTACTAAAGTACTTAATGTCAAGAGATCTGTGCTCCGCCAAGTGTGCGCGTGATTCTGTCAATCCCTCTCTTTTCTTCTGTCTCTTTTACCGTCCCTTTATCCCTTCGCCAATGCAAGGTATCAAACCGGACGTGCGTCTGGCTATCCTCCTTGCTTCTATATCTCTCTCTTTAAGGATCACAGAAAACATGAGTCTATTTTGCACGTATTGCATCTGGAAAAGTTTTGATCCTCTGGCATTGTTTCAGTGCATAAGCGCTTTTTTTTCATTCTTTTTTTGTCAGAATGAGGTATGGAAACAAACTGGCGAACGAAAGTGCTTAGCTAAAGGACATTATAGGGGAATAGTATTAACCACGGCGAGTATTGACATTTCCGTGTTTGGACCAGAACGTCTTCGCCCTCCTAAACGTCCATAGAATGCTTCGCAGAGAAATTATTCTCAATTTCAGTCACGTGATCAAAGGCACTCTCAGAGAAATAGTGTAAATGCAGGGTCATTTCTAGCGTTTGACTGTAACTTTTGGTTCTGTCGACATGGTCCCACTATTGCCCAAAAGACGGCGCCGCTTCTCGGGGTCAACTCATTTTACTTCTTAGTAAGCATAGAACAGAGGGCGGTGCGGGGTGGATAAGGATACATGTACTCTAATTTTGACCACTAACTATGGTGTGCGTAAAAGCATCAGACTGCGTAGAGCAAACGGAACGACTGCATAGTGTACCATCAAGTCTCTTCCGCTAGGTTGCGTGACACACCGGCTTTTTGTTGCTTTTAAACGCAATTTAAAAATATAAATCCTGCTCAAATTTCGAAAAGGATGCTTAAATCTGTCACTATATTTCACGGTCTTTTAATTTTCACCACGATCTAATCACACGTTCTGGCCGGCTATCGGTTCCTACCCGCCGCATGCTTCGCATAACATCGACTCCCACGGTACGCGGGATCTGCCGAATTTTTTTTTTTTTTTTGCTTTCTCAGGTGAAGAGTCGTTGAGTTGCCCCGAAGAGGACGATTTTTTGCTGAAGTTCTTGCGTGTTCGGAAGTACGATGCTGAGGCTGCATTTCAGAACATTCGGAAGTACTTCAAAGTCAGAGAGGAGGTTGGCGACATTTTTGACAATTTCTGTCCCTCCGGCATTCTCTACGACACCATTTGCCGACAGCACAAACTCGTGATGGTGTCCCGAGAGCGTGATCCCTTCGGTCGAGCCGTCATAGTGATGAGAACAGGTAAATAGCAGCTCATTCTTCATCGATACTTCATACTCTCGAGCGAAATGCACGAATATTGTTCGCGTAAAGGTCATTGGTTATACTCACCAGCCATGTTCACCGACATTGGTTTTTCACAGTTGTAGCATTACTCCGTGCGATTTTCCTTCATTGTTTCTCCACTGATGCCGAACACATCAGTAGAGAAACATCAGTAGTGAGAAAGTTGTGCTAGAGCAAACTCAATTACTCGCCTCATGCGCGCAATCTTATCGGAACCGTCTACAAGAATCAGGAAGGTTTCTAGACATTCCGACGCGGCCTACGCCGAGCGGTGGTTACGCGTGTAACGGCCCAGTTGTACTTAAATACAGAAATTATTGTGTGTGGCAGTATCATATTACATTCTTTGTGCCTGTAATATTTGCATCTTTTCTGCTCCCAGGGCCCTGGAATCCATCAGTGTGCACGCTAAACCAATTTATTAAAGCGTGCCTGGTTGTTCTCGAGTGGGTGCTCCTTGACGAGGATGTTCAAAAGCGCGGCGTTGTGTACGTGCTCGACTACAAAGGTCTTGGCTTGGAACATCTGTTACACCTAACGCCATCCGTCATGAGGAGGGTAGTGCACATTTCAGAGGTGAACACTTTTGCTATCCGTTGCAGGGCCATTCCTAGAGTGATCCTGGGAAAGAAATGTTGTTCATAATCAATTATACATCCTTTTCGTACAGGTTTTCCGCCGTCAATATCTTTAGTGGTAACAGCTGCGAAAAGCCGAATTAAGTAAAAAAAGAAGGTGGCTATCATGAGAACAACCGGAAGAGAACTCAAGGCTCGTAATAATACAATGAACGACGGTTCAGTAAGCTCTTTCGCTCCTTATCTGGAGAGCCGGTATTCGCTGGACGGTCGCATTAAGTAAACTGCTGTTATTGGCTGGCGTTTCGGTTAGTAGGTGAAATTGGTCCAATTTCATTACTCACCAGTAATTAGCAGAGGGCGCTTTTTGAAAACATCAAAGGGGCGATGGGCTCCTCTCAGGATGGACTTCAATTCATCCATTTGAACAAGCTACTTCCGTAACTGATGTCCCCAGTAATATTAGGATGTCTGCCTCTGTGGAAAAAGTAATTATGAAGGCAAAGCAGCAAGCAAATGTTCCATTTTCTTTGGCCTTGAGGATTTTGGGGCACATTTTTTTAATCGCCCTTTATATTCGCGAAGATATTTCTACGCGCACGACAGGGCTGAAGTCTCAGCTCGCGCATGTAGAGCTGAACTCCCTGCTCCATGTAGTCCAAGATTACATATGGCTTACGCTATCACGTGATCTATATCTACTGACCGGCAGCACTTTCTTAATATGTTGAATAATTGTTTCAGGGCCCCTTTAAGAAAACTTTACTGATATTGCTTACGAACCAAACTGACAGAGCAGCGTAGCACCCAATAGGCACACTTCAAGGTTGTGTTGTCGATCTCGACGTCAACACTGAAGCACGATTGGGTCGAGCAAGTATTTATTTGTGGCCGAGAAAAATTATTTTTGCTTTCACTTGTCAGATGAGAATGCACGTGATTGTTTCATTTATCGCTCGTCCCTTTCAGAAATGCTTTCCTATGCGTGTGAAGGCCATTTACGTTATCAACGATTCACCCGTGTTTGATATCCTATTTGCAATCACGAAGCCTTTCATGAACCGCACTCTGGTGGAAAGGGTAAGCTCATCACATTTGTTGTTGCTGGAGATATATTCCAATATGTTGAATGATCAGTGGTGTGTTTGCATGTATATATGTAAAATACAGACACACAGTTTAGATAGATAGATAGATAGATAGATAGATAGATAGATAGATAGATAGATAGATAGATAGATAGATAGATAGATAGATAGATAGATAGATAGATAGATAGATAGATAGATAGATAGATAGATAGATAGATAGATAGATAGATAGATAGATAGATAGATAGATAGATAGATAGATAGATAGATAGATAGATAGATAGATAGATAGATAGATAGATAGATAGATAGATAGATAGATGTATTCACCATGGTGGTCCAATGGTTGTGATGCTTGACTATTGACCCGTAGGTCGCGGTAGTGAATCCCGGCAACGACGACCGCATTTCGATGGAGGCAAAATGCTAGAAGCCCGTGTGCTTAGATTTAGGTTCGCGGTACAGAACGCCAGGTGGTCGAAATTTCCGAAGCCCTCCACTCAAATCATGTCGTGGTTTCGGGGCGTAAAACCGCGATTATTGTTAGCACTGCTATAGGTTTCGACCACACTGTGTTGCAGTGGTTGTGGAAAGCGGCAGCTGGAAGTGAAGAGGAGGAGAGGAAAGCAGATCGCTTTTAACATGACGCTGTCAGCGCATCACAGCCATCGTGTTCGATAAAACACTTAAATATTTTCTGACACCCTAGCTTTGTTCAATGCTAACAAGTTCTGGAAAATGTGCACTAAACAAAAATTATGCGAAATCTATCTATTTCCGTGCTCTGGACTGTGCATAATAGTGTCAGTCCATCTACCCGACTTGGAGTTGCGATAATTCAGTTAGAGCTTCGCGGTTTCCAGAGGGACTTTAGAACTTGATGCCACGTTGTCGCACTCAATTTTATCGCTCCTTTTCCAGATACACATGATTGGCTACGAACTTCCCAAACTACACGGCATCGTTCCGGCTGACTGTATTCCAGAAGAGGCAGGAGGAACGTTTGAGAGTTACGACTACAATGAACTAGAGAAAGACCTGCGCAGCCAGAGACAGTATTTTGAATATCTGAGTCTTCACGGCTATGGAAAGGAGAACACCGAGTTTTGATACAACAACCAAGAATCCTTATCTTTTGCGTCTTTCTTTTGTACAGCTGCAATAATATTTTGTATACGAAAACGTGTGCTTATCTTTCGAATTTGTTTACTTTCATTACATTCCCCATTGCGTGCACCTAAATATATTATGAGTCTGTCTGTAAAATACTGCTTCTCATGCTGCCCTCAACTGCTGCTTTCAATGATAAATGTAAACAACGGCACGCATTTCCAGAAAGAAAGTGGAATACCTTTTTGCGATATGCAAATGATGTGACAGCTCTTTGACCAAACAGAACCGAAACAGAAAAATGGAAATAAGTAACTGCAGACATTACAATAAAATTATAATAATCATCATGAGAGCGGCATTATGGGCAAGTTGGTAATTCATATTTTTATTATGACTGCGCAACAAAAAAAGACACGGACAACGGAGAACTGTCTCTGAAGAAGTGCCCCTCTGTGTTCTTCTCTGTTGACCGTGTATTTTTTTCTTTTTTTGCGCAGTTGAACTCAAGTTAAAAAATAATAATTTTCAGATGTATCCCGGATTGGCTACGGGTGCATAAAAAGTCAGTGTCAGCAGCGGCACCAAATTTTTTTAGCGCTAAGCGATAGGGAACTGTCAGCGTTGTGAAAACTCGTGAAGCGTCTCAGCTCACTTGCTTGCATGGTGAAG